>NC_034009.1:28006557-28067660 GCF_000346465.2 Prunus persica
GAGCCTGGTATAGTCGTATAGAGTCATATTTCATCAAGGAAGGATTCAACAAGTGCCCTTATGAGCATACTCTGTTCATTAAGACAGCAGAAGGAGGTAAGATCTTGATAGTGTGTCTTTATGTTGATGATCTCATTTATACTGGTAATGATGCAACAATGTTTGAACAATTTAAGAAGTCTATGATGGTTGAGTTCGACATGACAGACCTTGGAAAAATGAGATATTTCCTTGGCATTGAAGTGATACAAGGTTCTGATGGGATCTTTATCAGTCAACGAAAGTATGCTCAAGAGGTCTTGGAGAGATTCAACATGGCTCAATGTAATTCAGTACTCAACCCTGTGGTTCCTGGTTTTAAACTCACAAAGGATGAAGGAGGAGTCGAAGTTGATAGCACTGTTTACAAACAGATGGTGGGAAGTCTCATGTATCTAACAAGCACACGTCCTGATTTAATGTTTATTGTTAGTTTGATCAGCCGGTACATGGAACGTCCAACTGAGGCTCACTTGCTGGCAGCAAAAAGAGCTTTCAGGTATGTAAAAGGGACTATTGATTTGGGGATATTCTACAAGAAGGGAGGAAAGGATGAGCTTATTGGGTATACAGACAGCGACTATGCTGGCGATCAAGATGATAGGAAGAGCACCTCAGGTTATGTGTTTAAACTAAGTTCAGGTGCTATTTCTTGGTCCTCAAAGAAACAGCCAGTTGTCACTTTATCCACCACTGAAGCGGAATTCATAGCAGCAGCATCGAGTGCATGCCAAGTTGTTTGGTTAAGAAGGATATTGAAGAGTCTTAATCAGGAGCAATATAGTCCAACCTTGGTGTATTGTGATAATGTTTCAACAATCAAACTCTCAAGGAATCCTGTGATGCATGGTCGCAGCAAGCATATCGATATAAGGTTTCATTTCCTTCGAGACTTGGTCAAGAGTGAAGTTTTAGAGTTGGTCCAGTGTTCAACTCAGGAACAAATTGCAGATGTCTTAACGAAACCATTGAAGGTCGATACATTTCTGAAGATGCGAGATTTGATGGGTGTTTGCAAGTTTCCAGGAGTAAACTGAATATCTGTGGTATTCAGTTTAAGGGAGGATGTTGAAGTTGTTGGAATCTCTAGCTGTTACTGATAAGGTTTACTGCTAGGATTCCTAGTTTTTAGGTTTGTTAATCACGTAGGAGTCCAATAATCCCTATACTTGAGGGACAAGCTTGTATTTCTGTTTTGATGTAGTCTTTACCACGATTATAGGACCTGTAAAATCGTGGGCTGTTGCATTTTCTTTCAGTTCAAGTGTAAGGCTATTTAATAGCCATGTTAGATGTTTTTCATTTGATAACAAGAATTCTCCTTAGCTTATGTAAGTTCTAATTACAGAAGCTCTTTGCAAACTTCCTGATTCTAACATTACCAAACTTTCATTCAAATCAAGAAACACAAATAAAACATTTTGGACAGAAATTTAACTACTTTGAGCATAATATTCTGGGACAATAAGTAAACAAAAAGTTTCGAACAAAAACAGGAAAAATAAATAAATAAATAAATAAATTTCAATCTTGTCTAGCTTGCAAAGAACCTCCTTCTACTCATAGCCTCTTTTGGATTCTCTTGTACACTGTTAACATCTTGCAAAAACTGAAAAGCCACAAAAAGAAAATAAATGAAAATCACCACAACCTCAACTAAAAACACCAAATGAACTAATGCTTTCTAATGAACACATTGTAGTCCATGAAACCCAAGAAAAATGTCAAATTATGACCAAATAAATCCAGCATATTTTCCTTCTGACAGAATAGCAGGAAACAAAACAATCACTTTACCTATGGAAGCATTTTGTGGAAGGCATTGAAATGAATGGGATCTAAATCACATGGAGTTCTATCAATATTAAATAGCACTGCTTCAAGTGGAGCAAGTCCAAAGAGGGAACTTTTGCTGGTTCCAGAGACACATCATAGAAGGGAAAAAAAAAAGGCAACGAGGCATTAGCACAACAAAAGAATGAAATCAAAAAAATACAAATGTAACATTTGCACCACCTGTTTCTCTGTAACTGATCTTTCATCTTTTCATTGCTAAGCAACATGAGATGATACCAAACATATATATACTTTTGAATAGTTGTGATAACTTATTTAACTACTTTAGGCATAATATTCCGGGAGAATAAGTGAACAGAAAGGGACCATTTTCCCCCTTGTCTAGCCTGCAAAGAACCGCCTTCTACTCACAGCCTCCTCTTGACGCTCTCATACACTACTATCATCTTGCAAAACCTAAAAATCACAAAATGAAATTGATCACAATCTCAGCTAAAAACATCAAATGAACACATTGTACTCCATCGTTAAACCCAATAAAAAGGCCACATAATGTGTAACCGCTATTTCTTAATATAAGCTCTCCATATACGTATATTTCACAAATTTAAGTAAGAGAAAAGAACTGTAAATCTGTTTGAAACTGAAAAGAAAAGAAAACAAATTATCATCCCTGCATATAAGAATAAGAAAAGAAACAGTGCAACAAAACTATGGAAAAATATTTAATCCCATAAGCATAAACTCAATTTAGTTTACCAAAATTAATGCATGCATACATTATTTTGGAGCAAAGATGTCTTGAATATTGATTTTCTTTTCTAAAGAGAAACGATATATTGAAAAGGTGGATAAGGCATCCGCAACCAAACAGACAAAACACAGAAACAACCCAAAAAGGCCAAAAAAAAGAAAAAGAAAAGAAGCGTCATCAACAATTACTCATTTATGAACAGAGATTGCAAAAAATAAAACTTGTTTTCTATTTTTTCTAAGCAAATCAGTTGAAAATAAAATATCAGAAGCAGGATTGGTCCCTGAGAACCAATAGACTTGAAAATCAAATATGAAAAGCAACATTGGTCCCTGAGCACGCTTTTATGCGTCAATTTTTGGTTGATTAGTTCATTAGCTTTAATATATCAACTTTTGATCAAGACTAACTACTTGGCTTTTTTAACATCATTCATTATAATTGATTAATGAATTAATACAACTGTTTTTATGAATTTTCACATCATTCACACATATCAAAAGCAACAATCAAAGGCTGAGATAGCTCGAATACCTCAGTTGCAATGAATCAAAAAGAAAAGCATAGAAAATAAACTATGCAAGCAATAAAATCCTAGAAAGACGGTGCCTAAACAAATTATACTAATATAATCAATAACAATTTTCCATTTTTTCCTGTAAAGTAAAAAACGGAGAACTTCAAAAACTCATCTGAGTTCTCATTTATAATCTCGACCCTCAATTGATCAAATATATATATATATATATATATATATATGCAGAGTCATCCTGAACAAATCGTGTTGCCCATCAAATCATCTGAGAATGAAACGAAAACCCTAACCCTAGAAATTGATGTTTGTTGAACATGGCTTTCTGCTTATGTTTTATTTTACAACAAACAAAAGAAAATCATGTCCAAGATATTGTAATCACCAACATGCTCAGATATTGTAATCATCTAATCCTATCATTACAACAACAAATTAACTACCCATTACAGCAGCAAGATCATCACAAATTGTTGAAATTGGCATGCTTACTTTCCCACAACTACAATATTGACCACAACAGATCATCACAGCAGCATAATCAATTTGGTCAAGGAATCAAAGGATTCGACAGTATGCTCAGAAACCCATCAGAAAATCATTAATCCGTTAAAAAGTTGAGGGGATGCAAACCTGAAGAGAAACAATGGAAGAACTCGTAGATCGAAAATCTATCAGACAAACGTTGGACAGAGGATGAAAGAACTTGCAGATTGAAAATCTCTCAGACGAACTTTGGAATGGCTGAACGAACGACAGATGAGATGAGATGAAGACTAAACGAACGGTGAGATTCGCAAAGCGCCATCCCAAATGGAAATCGACGCCTCAAACGAATCCCGAAAACCGAAGCCATGGGCCCAACCAGCCTAACCAAGCTGGTTGGAAGCTAACGATCGCTCTGTAGAAAAGTAACAGTGGGGAGAGTTAGCATCCAAAGAGAGGGGAAAAAAGGGAACATCAGGAAAAAAATTTAAAAGGGCAAAATCGACAATTTACTGTATTGTTGGGAAAATATAAGGCTTTGTAACAGTGAAACGGGAGTTTTTCTGGCATTTCACTGTTCAAGGAACAGTGCTTATGAATAGTATCTGGTTATATATATATAATTTTCCCAACTAAAATACTATATACACTAAAACTCAATCCAACTAATCATTGTAGCTAAGCACAGTGAATTTACGAAAATACCTTTATTTTTAACTGTTCAACCAGCTCATTTTCTTCCCTTGCACAGTAAGATCACGGTTTTACCCTTGGCTGATTGTTTTATATTTTCCCCGTTTTGCCCCCTATTTCCTTCGGATCTAACTATGCGACTGTTTCTTCTTAAGAGGAGTATGGTTCGATTTCAACTGGCTAGTTCGACAGCTTCAGGGGTAAAGATGGGAGAGCTAGGTTGGTTCACCTAAAAATGGAACACCCCGCTGCTTCTTCCTTTCTCTTTTTGCCTTCTTCTGTGAGACCCACTCCGACGCCAACGTCATAGCCTCCACCACAGTCAAACCTACCACAGCCTCCATCCCTCCACCTAATAACTCAGCATTTTCACACAATATGAATTCAACATCTTCAAAGACAGAGCACAAGTGTCACTGTCAAACAGAACACAATTAAACCCAATCACTCAACCAACCAATCGAATCCAAACAAGAATAAGGAGAGAGGAGGAAGAAGAAGAGATAGAGGAGCCATGGAAGAGAGAGATTTTAAGGACCTGCCCCGAATTTTCTCAAAACCCGAGACGAACCCTTTGGAATTCCTGACATCACCCCGATGCCAGGCCCACTTACTAAAAACCGAGACTTCCTGCCGAAATTTCGGCAAAGTCTCCCCTATAAATTGGACATTTCCCAAAATTTCAACCTGCATAAAAACGCATTTAATATTCCCAACTGGCAGCATGCACAATATAATTTCATGCAATTCACACAAATGGTCTTCGGCCTTTCAATAATTCCTATCCAACTACCAAACCATTCAAATACAAATTATGACTAATATGTAGTCTACGGCTGCACCTAATAACCTTAGGCTGCCTACGTACCCTCTTTGAGGGATCAAGCCACACGTAGTTCTTCCGTAAAACCCAGTTCCACACTTGGGCGATACCTTATTTCATTTCTCTGTATTTCACATATTCTCCCCATACGCCGGTACAACCAACGCCACGTATGGGGCCTGTCAACACGCCGGATAACCTACGCCACGTGCGACCATGCCATACTATCATATCACATAACTCCCCGTACGCCGGTACAACCAACGCTACGTATGGAGCCTGTCCCAACGCCGGATAACCTACGCCACGCGGGACCTCAATTTCATATCACAAATCTCCCCATACGCCGGTACAACCAACGCCACGTATGGGGTCTGTCGACACGCCGGATAACCTACGCCACGTGCGACCTCAACACAATATTACGAATCTCCCCATACGCCGGTACAACCAACGCCACGTATGGGGTCTGTCCCAACGCCGGATAACCTACGCCACGTGGGACCTAACTTTCACTTGATGGTGCATGTAGTAAATCCAACATCCGGGGCTCCGATTCACGATCCGTGAATTCCTACACGATCTTAGAAATACCTAGATTACCATATATTAAATTTGGGACCATCCGACGGTCCCAACCTATCGAACCCGGATAACGCATACTATGCGATTATCCGTTCGATAGTCAAACGACGTCCGAATTGAGATCCGCGAAATCCTACGCACTCGTGACAACCTAAGGATCTCATCGGAACACATCGCTACTTTTTCTACAGTGCCCACGCACCGCCGCACGCGCCGGCAGCGCATGGGTGCCCAAAGCGATAACGCTTCGCCGGAAAATCTCAACATCTCGGCTCCAAACTCCTACCCTAGGTATATCACCCTATTTGGAGCCACTTTTGTTCTTGGACCTACCCCAAAAAATGGCCGGAAATGGCCGATCACGGTGGCCGAAGTTTCGGCCGATTTTCAATTCGAAAATCGAGTGATCTAGAGATCGAATCGATCAAAACCCAACCAACAGGCAGCTAGAACAGCTCGAGAGGTTCGAAATCCATACCTGGGTCGACGGAATTGGTGGCCGGAGGAGGGAGATCGACGGCGTTGAAGTTTCGACGACTTTCCGGTGGTTTTCTGAATTTTCCGGCCAGCACAGGCCGTGTCGCCGGTGGGGAAGGAAGGGGACGTCGTCCCGGTCGTTTTGGTACCGGCCCCGCCCACAGCCGTGGTCGGTGGCCGGAGATACGAGGGGTGGAAGAGAGAGAGAAGTCGCGGGAGAGAGAGAGAGAGAGAGAGAGAGAGAGAGAGAGAGAGAGAGAGAGAGAGAGAGAGAAAACCAGATTTTTATAAAAAATCCCATTTCGAAATATTTACGATTGTGCCACTGGACTTCTTTTGACCATATCTCTCTCGTTACAACTCCGATTCGAGCCCACTACGTGTCTGTGAACTCGTCTCAGTACGACCTATCCAAAAATACAAGTCACGGTCCCGAACTCTCTCCGGTTAAAAATATGACTAAAATACCCTTAAATAATTAAATAATTAAATAAGGGTTAAATTTGGGGTCGGGGTGTTACAATCGGTCCCAACCTATCAAACCCGGATAACGCATACTATGCGATTATCCGTTCGATAGTCAAACGACGTCCGAATTGAGATCCGCGAAATCCTACGCACTCGTGACAACCTAAGGATCTCATCGGAACACATCGCTACTTTTTCTACAGTGCCCACGAGCCGCCGCACACGCCTGCAGCGCGTGGGTGCCCAAAGCGATAACGCTTCGCCGGAAAATCTCAACATCTCGGCTCCAAACTCCTACCCTAGGTATATCACCCTATTTGGAGCCACTTTTGTTCTTGGACCTACCCCAAAAAATGGCCGGAAATGGCCGATCACGGTGGCCGAAGTTTCAGCCGATTTTCAATTCGAAAATCGAGTGATCTAGAGATCGAATCGATCAAAACCCAACCAACAGGCAGCTAGAACAGCTCGAGAGGTTCGAAATCCATACCTGGGTCGACGGAATTGGTGGCCGGAGGAGGGAGATCGACGGCGTTGAAGTTTCGACGACTTTCCGGTGGTTTTCTGAATTTTCCGGCCAGCACAGGCCGTGTCGCCGGTGGGGAACGGTCGGGGAAGAAAGGGGACGTCGTCCCGGTCGTTTTGGTACCGGCCCCGCCCACAGCCGTGGTCGGTGGCCGGAGATACGAGGGGAGGAAGAGAGAGAGAAGTCGCGGGAGAGAGAGAGAGAGAGAGAGAGAGAGAGAGAAAACCAGATTTTTATAAAAAATCTCATTTCGAAATATTTACGATTGTGCCACTGGACTTCTTTTGACCATATCTCTCTCGTTACAACTCCGATTCGAGCCCACTACGTGTCTGTGAACTCGTCTCTGTACGACCTATCCAAAAATGCAAGTCACGGTCCCGAACTCTCTCCGGTTAAAAATATGACTAAAATACCCTTAAATAATTAAATAATTAAATAAGGGTTAAATTTGGGGTCGGAGTGTTACAGAGATGGAAGGAAGAAAAAAAAAAAAAAAAAGGTGCAGCGGCTGCAAATGGAAAAAAAGAAGAAAAGAAGATGTGTTACTTAGGGTTAAGAACATGAGTATTGGAAGAGAGAGAGGGGGAAAATAAACAAATGAAATGAGGGTAAGTGGGAAATTGAGAAATTAAATAAAGAAAAGAAAGAGGGATATGTTATAAAACCAAAGGAATTGAGGAGAGAATTTGGAAAACAGAGGATTGTTGTTCTCTCTGTGTTTGTTCTGTTTATTGAATGTATCTTAGACAATGAAGGGATGAACCCTTTTATAGGCAAAGCCTAAGGAACATGTGGGCTCCACAACTAATTATTTACAACACTCCCCCTTGGAGACCACAAATGATATGGAATATGACTCGTTAAAAACCTTGCCAGTAAAAACCCAGTGGGACAAAAACTGGTCAAAGGAAAAAAGAGTACATAATCATGTGGAACATAAAATTCTGTGTATATTGGCATGCGTGCAACACTGCCTCGTTAAAACCTTGCCAGGAAAAACCCAGTGGGATAAAAACCTGGACGAAGGAAAAAGAGTACGGTGTTTGAAGATCTTTATTGATGGTGCGCTCCCCCCTGATGCTTGGCAAAATATCTTTAAGTCATACTGTTGATCAGCTTTCTGAATATCGTAGTTGACACTGCTTCTGTGAGTCAATCTTGAGCGACACTGCCTCATTAAAACCTTACCAGGAAAAACCCAGTGGGATAAAAACCTGGATGAAGGAAAAAGAGTACAGTGTATGGAGGTCTTGATTAAAACCATGCTCCCCCTGATGAATAGCTCCCCCTGATGAATATCTCCCCCTGAAAAATTTAGGACTAGCTTTTGTCCAGTAAGTGACCATAAAAATTTTCATAGTATACCCGAAACCTTTGAGCTACACTGCCTCGTTAAAATCTTACTAGGAAAAACTCAATGGGATAAAAACCTGGATAAAGGAAAAAGAGTACAGTGTTGAGCTGAACTCTATCTGGTCTAGTATATTTCTGGAAAAACATTTAAGGACCAACGGATAAGACTTTCTTAGTATAAGCAAGAATCTCGTTGGTATAATGCTCGATCGAGACAAATATTTCATGAATTCTGCAGAAGCTTTAATGTGTTGCAATCACATTATAATCAATGTACTCACTGAGGTAATTTATGCATATTAATATTGAGTACAAATTTTGTGCTTCAAGCACATGTCCTTTAGGGACTTGCTTTATGCAATGTCAATCCTCTCAACGGATTTTGTTTAAAAGGAATTAAACTTTATGACACATTATATAGCTTTTACCCAGCTATTTATACATCTTTAGGAAATCGCTTCTGGCGATATGCTCCGTGCATTTAATAACCCTTAAAGATAATATGTTGGTCTCCGTAATTGTGTAATAAGGGGGGGCACAATTGAATCTGTAAATATGTAGAAAAACCCAACATTCCTTGTTTCTGCCAGAAACAGTGTGTCATACAAAGCAGGTATATTCCCTTTTATTCCGAACACCCAAGTATAAATTCAGTATTAACAAATTTTGGGGTTCGTATTGTGGGTTTGTTCTTTCACGTTCATTCTCATTTATAATGGAATTACCTCGTTCCATTTTGGCCAATGATATTGTCGACATTTAATAATTGAACGTGGTTCCAATCAACACAGCCCATTGATGATTTGAGTAGCTACTCCAAAACCAAAAATTGTCATTCATCAATTCATGATCCCACCATTCTCATTTGCATGCGCATGCATCAATTATAAGCATTTCTTTGCTTTTGGGTACCCAAGCCACTTCAGGGGGCTTTTATTATGTGAGAATGTGGATTATAACCTCCAATGGAGCGTTATTTTACAGTAGGGCGTGGATAATCTCTATTTAGAGAGTTGGAACATTTAGAACCCATATATCTGTCATGCTGCAGGCATGCCACAGATTAATACATACATGTCAATTAATTTCTGGGACTTTAACCCATATAATTTGCTACGCATTAGGCGTGCATTATATCAATATTGACATGTCAAAGGATTGTCCTTTCGGGACTTCAATCCATATCATTTGCTATGCAACAGGCGTGCACCCATATATCTGTCATGCTACAGGCATGCCACAGATTAATACATACATGTCAATTAATTTCTGGGACTTTAACCCATATTATGGGACTTTGACCCATATAATTTGCTACGCATTAGGCGTGCATAATATCAATATTGACATGTCAAAGGATTGTCCTTTCGGGACTTCAATCCATATCATTTGCTACGCAACAGGCGTGCATCATATTGATCACTGCTATACCCATATTCTGTTCTTATGGGACATTAATCTGTGCAGTGTATTATCAATGTATCCAACTTGCAATCTGTAAAATTTGCATTAATAATTCATGGATACATACAAGCCATTCTTTTGGAACGGACTTATCTTCCCATTTGGTTACCTTTCAAGATAAAATATCAAATCAGTATATAAGCATAAAATAACACAAATATCGCTTACATCCTTAGGTGGGAGAAACTTTTCTCAAGTATCATTCAAGCTTGTATCGGCCCAGTAAATGTAGCGCTTGATGATCTAGTTATATCCTGCAATAGTAAAATCACAACTCTTTTCTCTGTCAAAAACAAATAATCCTCAGAGAGTTACAGAAAGAGAAAAAAATGCAAAAAAAGAAGGTAAGCAATCAGGGAAGGAAGTTGGTGGGAGCAGACAATAAGCTCTCATATCTCCTAGTCTAGAAGTTCTTCCGGAGATTAGAGCATAAGATCGCCTTCACAGTTTCCTGATGTAGCGGAAACGTGATCAGGGATAGTCTCGCTTCCTGAATGGATGATCAGAGATAGTCTTGCTTCTCGGGCATATTAAGTGCTCACTGATAAGAAAAACTGGATGTCTTCTGCAAAGAAAATTTCGTTAGTAACACATTTATACACAAATAAGAGGAATAGGTAGAACTGGTGAATTTCAAATTAACCATAGGAAAATTGTAAAATTCTCGGGATACTTTTGAAAAAGTAGCTCCGTGAAATCCGTAAAGCAAGATCGGCTTTTAATGAGAATAATACTTTGAAAATGCCGAAAGTGCCGACAAACATTTAATGGAGGCCACGTGAAGTTTTGGAATCTGGGAAAAAAAAAGATAATATGGGGATCTGAGATAATATTGGGATCCTGGAAACTGTAGCCACATTTCCTCCTATAGATATGGCCTTTGGAAAATTTGATTGGAGCAACTGCGTTTCAACTTGCTCCTTTCCTGTTATAATAATTGCACACATTCTTAAAATTTGCACCTGTGGTTTTTACGTCTTTTCAAAATGACGGTTTGGAACCTTGTGCTTTATAGGTTCAAATGACCACATCGACTCTCCCAAATTTCATATTTCAACGTATGGGAGCCCGGAACTTATGGCCTGGGCTAAACACAAACTCAGAATTTATTTGCCCTTTTCAAAATGGACATGAAATATGAATTGAGTAAAAGTCACGCTAATATCTCATATATTTGGGTTCATGAGCTTCTGGCCCAGATATAACAAAATATGTGTAGAGCCTCAATTCATCATTCTCTTATGCCAAAGAGATATGTGGCGTACCACAATTTGCAATAATACCTCAAGGGTTGTCCATTTAATTGTTGGAACTTCAGGTTCTCAACACTGTTAGATTTTGAACTTCTGGCCAAAATCACATATTCTCATGGTATGGACATTCAATCCCCTTAGATTTTGAACTTCGGGCCAAAATCACATATTCTCATGGTATGGACATTTTTACAATTTTCTGTACATATTTCTGGACTTCAAGCCCTTACATAATTGTCCATATTTTGAGGAACTTCTGGCATCTCATTTAATTGCTCATCCATGAGTTTAAGGAGCTGCAGGTTCCCTTTTGAATGGTGATGGTTTACCCAAAATGGTAAATATTTATGCATACATCACTATTCATGTATACGGCACTATTCATGTATACAGTACATTTGCCAGTACAGTTATCATCCATGTGTACGGCATTATGAACCAATACGGTACTGTTACATCATTAAGGAACCCCAGGTCCTTATTTACATGTCAGGGATCAAGGACCATCAAGTCCGATCACATGTTTACAAATATAGTGCCGGAGAGACTGCCAGCTCTCACATTAACATCATCATCAAGGATCTTCAAGTCCTGATGTAATTGTATAATGAGGATCAAGGAACTTCTGGTCCTGATCTGCATACTGTAAAAAACTCATCATACAGCACATTTAATCCATATAATAAATTGCTGGTAAATAAATTACCGGTATGGACGATAAACCCGCACCACACTTTAAATAAATGTAAATGTGCGGTAAATTAAATTCATAAAGTTAAGGTGCTTGTATGGGCATTAATTCTGCTCCATACATTTAAATAAAAGTAAAGGCGTGGACGATAAACCCGCACCACCCTTTTAAATAAATGTAAATGTGCGGTAAATTAAATGCATAAATTAAATTGCTTGCTGTATGGACGTTAATCCCGCACCATACTTTAAATAAAATGTGCAGTAAAGTAAACGTGCTTGTATGTGCACTAATTCTGCTACATACATTTAAATAAAAGCAAAGGCGTGGACGATAAACCCGCACCACCCTTTTAAATAAATACTGTTGTATGGGTAATAAACCTACACCATACAGTAAATAAAATAAATGTGCGGTAAAGTAAATGTGCTTGTATGGGCACTAATTCTGCTCCATACATTTAAATAAAAGTAAAGGCGTGGACGATAAACCTGCACCACCATTTTAAATAAATATAAATGTGCGGTAAATTAAATGCATAAAGTAAAGTGTTAGTATTAGTAACGGTCTCCCACTGATAATATGTTTAGTATTACCGAGGGTCCATTTTTGTTAATGGTTAGTAAAAGAAAAGCAGATAAATATAATAGGAAATAATATGAAAGATAAGGGAGCAGAGATCTTATCGCTTATTCTTTCGGTGGGTCGGTGAGTTTTGCTGTTTTTTAATAAAAGATGCTTCAGACCCTTTTTTTTTTTCTCTTTTCTTTATCGGTGAGTGCTGCTCATCATTGCTGGTATCTGTGTACCTCATGTGCTTGCATCGAAAGTGGACATATGGTGTGTCTGCTCCACCGACATATCCATGAATATCGTGAAAGGCTACCTCATGGAATATAGACTCCAAAGTTTCCAGGTTTCAAGCACTTGTTGAGCAGTCAAGCGTTTTCTAGGATCTGGCTCCAGCATCTGCCGAACAAGGCTTTTAGCACTCTCCGAAATCACAAGATCGGGATACCCTGCTCCAATTCATCCTTGGCCCAAGGAGGAAGAGGGTTGTGGTCCAGGTCGAGGTGGTTCCGGTCGACCTTGGCTTGGTGAAGGAAGCCGTGCAGCTGAGGAGGTAATTTGGTTCTTCCCCGAATGCGTAGCTGAGATCCGGGGCGTCGTAGAATGTGGGCTCAGACGGGTCGGAGCCCAAGTCCGGGCCGCAACCACCCGTGCTCCAGGTGATGATGTTGTCGATGCTGGTGCTGGGGTTGAGAACAGTCATCATCATCATCGTCTTCCAGAGCTTCGTTCTGAAGCTACAACAAGTTCGAAGCGAACTTGGAGATCCCAGTGACGGCTTTGATGGGCCATCACCGATGCTTGTCTGGTACACTTGATGGTGCTGCTGTTGGTTTATCTAAATGGGTTTCATCAGATAACTCAGCCGGTTAAAGACTCGTGCTGATAACGTGTTATAAAACCAAAGGAATTGAGGAGAGAATTTGGAAAACAGAGGATTGTTGTTCTCTCTGTGTTTGTTCTGTTTATTGAATGTATCTTAGACAATGAAGGGATGAACCCTTTTATAGGCAAAGCCTAAGGAACATGTGGGCTCCACAACTAATTATTTACAACAAGATAGATATATAAGTGGGAGATGGGACCTTTTTTTTTCTTTTTTTTTTTTACTTTTAATTTTATTTATTCTCTTTACTTTTGTTTTTAATTTCTAACAGAAAAAAAAAGGTTTTTAATTTTAATATATCATATATATAAAAGACAGAGAATGTGTGCAAGGAAGCTTAAGTCGGACTTTTGAATTCTTTATTTTTTATTTTTTATTTTTTTCATTATTGTGCATACATGGATTTAGAATCTCTTCATCCAAATGAAGCCTTACAAGAGGGTGTACATATAACACGTATCTAAAGTGGTGGAAATATGAATGGGAGGTTGAGTTGTGTACATGATGGAAAATTTAAAAATAACATAATGGATTAAAAGTTTACAGAAGGAACTAATACTATTTGTTCAGTCAATATCTTAATATGTTAGTCTTGCTCTATACAATTGGAATACTATAATTGTCAAGCTCCAATGAATATATTTATATTATATATGGTGTTTCATGTAATTAAAGTTTAAATGAAGATAGTTTAAAATTTTAAAGTACATACATACATAAAATACAAAATGGAATAGTATGATACTTCCCTACATTTACCACATATGTAGTATGTTTTGATATAACAAGCACACATATGCATTTTTTGTTGTATTCAAACAAGCACATTTGCCAAAAACATATACTCTTAAAGTTATAAACTATTATGTTTAATATATTTTTTTGGCAAGGCTTATTTTAGTATATATGAATATTTGTATGTGACCTAAGAAATGAAACATATATAACACCTATACATTAAAAATAATGCAATTATCATAAGAAATTCGAAATTTTTTAGAAACCTTTGGAAAAATCAAATCGGAATGGGTTCGATAAACTTCGGCATTGATTGAAAATATCGGATTCGGCATTTTCGGATATCGGATTTATCAGTCGGATTTTTTTTTTGGAAATATTCGGACCAGAATCGGATTTTCCAATCCAACTTACACCCATAATTTCTTAAAAAGCAAACTTGAAAACAAGAAGGTGGTTTGTATGTGCTGCCTCCCTGATTGGATCTTCATTGGAGCTCTCTCACGACTCAATCATTCTTTACTTCATGAATTCACACGTACGATTTGGCCCTTCCAAATTTTATTGACAGATCTTATAACTTGACTTGGATTTATTTCACTTCCTCAAAGAAAATCATAGGTTTCAATAAAATTTTGGAAGTCATATGGAGAGAGGAAGAGTATAAGGGGAGAGAAAAAATAGTGGGAGAGGGTGGGGAGTTGCGGGTGAGGGTTCAGGATGCAGCTATGGCGTGGGTTACGAGTGGGAATGGGGGTGGTGGGCGAGAAAAATAGCAGATGAGAGTAAAGAGAGAGGGCAGATGGGGGATGGGAAAGAACAAAAAGAATTTTCAACCTTTTTCTTAATTTTTAAATATTTTTTTATTTTAAATGTTTATATATAGATATTTTATCTTATCCACATGTCACGACCTTATTGGAGATGTGGAGCCCACTTACCTTTCACGTCAGCAATTTAATAGAGTTTCTAACATCACATACCATTTTTATTGTGTCATTCGTGGTCCTCAAGGTTAGTATGTGCGATCACAAATAGTCATTGTAGTTAGGTTCCATCAAAGACTCCATTAGTTTGCTAACGCGACATATATATATCACAAAACATCATTGAGGTTAACGCACCTATCACAAATGGTCTTTAATTTTTTAATTTAAAATTCATAAAATTTTGGTTTATCCGCATGGCTCATCCCTTTTGCCCTCTCCCATATAATGATTTTCCAAATTTGCCTTGCAAGATTGGGTTTCTGGAATCAGTTGAGTATCTTGTTGAACCTAAGGAAGTCATGAACTTCACACAGTTTTCACTAGAGTTCTTTTGCTTTTATATTTATAGATAGAACAAAGGTATGAACATATTATAATTTTTTTGTTTATATTTAATATGCTAACATGATTAGCCTTAGACTTGGTCCAAACTTTCGATCCCTTTTTAGCATCTCTAACCGATGATCCTAACTACTCTGTGAAAGTTTGAGTAGCCTCAACCCTCTCAGTCCTACCATCAATCCCGAAATTCTCACCCACCTGTCTTAACGCATCAAATCTAGAAGCCATATTTCGACCTCCTTTTCCTCCAACTTCCTGAGTCACACTCACACCTTTAGGTCTCCTTCGATCTGGAACATTCATCCATGGCCCACGCAAATTCTCAATACCATCATCAAAACCCTCTTTCCCCATTACAGTATCACCTCCTACCAAACCATCATTACCCATATTGGATCCAGCACCAGTCTTCTCCACAGGGGCAGCATCTTGCACATCACAGTGTTCCCTTTTGTGACCATATCGACCACACATATAACAAATATTTGAAACATCTTCATACTCCACATTGTACCAAACATTGTTAATTTGAACAAATGCCTAAAGAGGCCAAGACAAATCCAACTCTACACAAAAGTCATGCAAATTTTCCCTGATTATGAGAAGTAGTGAGAGCATCAATCTTCAACAACTTCCCCAACAACTTCCCAATTCTTTTCAAAGCCCACACATCGAAACACTCCAGTTGAATCGTAGAAACACGAATCCAAGCGGCCATTCGAGTGATCTTCTTAGTTGCAAGAGAAAACTCAAGCCTCCATTTCTGCATAACCAAACATTGACCAGCAATGATCCATGGTCCCCCCAGTCAAAACGAAATTGAGATCCCTTTCAAGCTCAAAATGAACCACGAAGTAATCATTGACCAAATCAACCAGTTTCCACCCTCCAGTTGGGCTCCACTTTTGTTGAAGTCCAGCATAGAGATAGTTGTAGGTATGGATCTCCCAAGGAGCTTGATAATAAGAGTATTCTGCCAAGGTTTGCAAAGACTATCCATGGCGTGATCCGAAACCTGGATGCACGGCCCACGATCTCCACGAGAAACAATCACATCCTCATAGTCATTCAAACCCTCATATTTTGCGTCCAAAGAATTAACATCAATTCCAACATTTCCAACCACATTTATCTTATTCATGAGCTTATCCCTAAAGCACTCAGAACCAGAAGCCGATTTGGGTAGCACTGTGTTCGTAGATGGCGGCGCAGCCATATTGGGCACAGACATCATCTCACTCTCCACATCCCCAACGTTTGCAGCTCGACCCCGCTTGGGTAATCTGTAATGTTTAAGGAAAGCTCCAGGCGAGCCTTCTTCCACGGAGAAACGAAGCCCAAAACCACAACAAACATCAGAAAACAATCAGATCTACACCGGGAAACCACCTTAGATGGCAATTCCCAGTTAGCTGTGATGGAAAACGAAAACTCATAAAAACTAGGCTTGCGTGTGAAGCGCATGTAAAAATCTTAAATTTTCATATTAAATAAATCCTCAATTTTTTTTTTCTCTCATATTAAATCATCAATTAAAAAATGGTACAAAAAATCTTCAATTTTCAGTCTCATATTACATATAAGAAAGATATGAACATATTATAATTTTTTTGTTTATATTTAATATGCTAACATGAGAAGAAGGCTGGAAATCTGGTACGAACAAGGCCCAAAGACTACTGAGCCCAATAAGTTTCGAAATGGGTCAGCATTGTCCAGAGGCCAATAAGGGATCGCTGCTTCTTGCGAGCCTGACTCAATTACCTTTCGTAGTAAGTAAGTAAAAATTATATTTTGGAAAAAAATTATGAAAAAAGAGGTATAAAATGGATAAAATGGGTTGTGAAAAATCACTGCTTATCTTCTTACCATTTGGGCCGGTAAAAATATTGGTAGCTGGTAATTTCCAGACAGCCTGAGACGGGTGAAAATTGCAGGGGACAGAAAAGAAAAATGTTACGCTAATTATTGAACTCCCATGGAAACTCGGGGGCTCTATCAACGATGATAGATCTTCACCTTCCCATCGCTTTCCCACTTCACCACTCCCTTACCGATAGATCTTCGATCAGGTAAACCCGCCACGTCATGGAAGCAGCTCTCTTATGTTGTTAGTTTCCTATTTGAGAAAATGCATGTAAGATTATGATGATGGGTCTCTACACACGACGGTAGAGATAGAATTATTGTTACCGGAGATGAGGACTAGAGGTATAATAGGGGCGTTGTTGAAATCTTTCGGTCCAAGTGAGCATGGCACTCGCCTTGTTCGTAAAGGAAGAAGGTTGGGTCGATTTGTCAGACACAAATTCTGGCTCTAGGGTGTTTCTCTTTGCAGCAATCTTTTTGATTTACTTGCTACTCTTCGGCCTCAACATGCATTTTCCTGGTATGTTCAAAACTTGAACTTTCGTTTATTTTCTTATCTAATCAGCTTGGTATTATAATGGGATATTTACAGATGTAGTTTATTACTCATTGCAGCTAAACTAGAAGGTAGTGGTCTAGTATCCGTATTTCAGCACGGCAAGAAATTTTTGCCATTTCATGTTGTTGGAAGACCACCCAGATGCAAGCATTGTCAGTAGTGTAAGTGTGAAGTGTTATATTTTCAATGTTTCATATCACAACCCTTGAGTTTATTATTGATTTAGTGCTTATGCATATGAAGATGTGATGTCTTTTTCTTTCTTGTTCGTTGGATTGTACAAAGATACAAAATTTGCAAACCAGTTTATCCCTATGGCTCATCCCTTTTGCCCCCTCCCATATAATGATTTTCCAAATTTGCCTTGCGAGGTTGGGTTTTTGGAATAAGTTGAGTATCTTGTTGAACCTAAGGAAGTCATGAACTTCACACTGTTTTCACTAGAGTTCATTGACCAAGAGGGAATACCTTCCCTTAGTAATATATATGAACCTAGATTTGGAGGACATCAGACACTTGAGGAAAGAGAGCAATCTTTCTTTGCGAAGAATCAAACTCTACATTGTGGATTTATCAAAGGACCCCCTGGATTCTCAAGCACTGGATTTGATATAGATGCGAAGGACAAGGCATACAAGAACGAGTGTAAGATTGCAGTATCTTCTTGCATTTTTGGAAGCTCTGACTTTCTTAGGAGGCCTACAAGCAAAAAGGTTAATGAGCTAGTCTTTATTGAACGTATTTGTCTTCTCGTATTCATATAAAGCATATAATCAAATGTTTTTGGTTAAATAGTTATTTTTCCTCTTTCTGTTGGTTCTGTATGAAATGAGATGATGCTAAAAGAACTTGCCATCATCCTGATATTTTGTTTGGCTGATAAACATTTGAGTTAGTAATTAGACCCTTTTGTGTCGGACAAGAAAATTAATAGGTGTAGAGTTGAAGATGACGAACCAAGTCAGAAGATGTAAAGTTTTCTTTCAGACAGCTCTTTTCATTAGTTTAATTTTACATATAGGCAGTGTGACGACGAGGCATTAGAGGGCTTCTCATGAAGTATGGAGATAAAAAAGCAATTAAGTGAAGTTGTTATTCATGGAGAGCTTTGGTGCTATCTATGGTATGACTGCAGATGAGTTTAAAGTATGATCTGATTAATGGCTGAGATACCTGCTGGGATGTTGAAGGTTGTGTAGATGATGTCTTATTTTTCCCATGACCTACTTTTGTTCTCAATCATCATATTGATTGTAGATTGATAAAAAGCATAACTCAGCGTACTTTTCTTGCACAAGGAACAACTATATTATTTTATAAGTTGATTCTTTTTTGGCAATTTGCATGCATTTGTTGGGCATTCTAATCATGTATTTTGAGTTTGTCGAGTTGCACGGTGTCCTGGCTGCATAATGCAGAACGTACAATTGAATTTTTTTAGTGAGACAAATTATTAATTGAACTATTTCTCTTTGTTAAATATTTTCAGGACTGTGAGCGCAGAGCACTAGTAAAGCTATTCCGGCATAGGGAAGAGCCATCTCCTCCAGGACCTCCACCTGTTACTTGATCAGTAATTATTATTTGCAGTTATTCGGGTAAGGTTAATTTGATGTTCAGTGTTTAGATTCCTAACACTTTCTGACTGGACATTAGTTTGGTAAAAAGCCTCTGGTTCTATTTACCAAATTCATCAAAGTTTATGAAAGACCTTATGCGGTTTATGCAGGGACGGAGACTGAAGTGAAAACCAAGCTAATGTCAGCTGCTTGTCTGGCGAGATTGAATGGGTTAAGTCGTTGTAGGCTTGTAGCTGCTGCTGAGCCTGAATGGCTGGTGGTTTTTGTTGTTGTTGCAACTTTCACCTGACCATATAGGACACAGAGAGGAATTTAATTTAGCATTACAAAAATGATCCAAAGATCGGACGGCCACAAGTCTCAACTGCTGTTTCAAACTGGGAAAGGCAGACCAAGCAATGCTGTTGAGGACATTGGTAGGGAAGGGACTTATTTTCCTCTACTGTAATATTCAGTTCCATACCCGACTTTCTGATTTTCCTGAAAGAAGGGTGGTTTAGAAACTAACAGGTTGTAATATTCGTTTGTATAGCCCTATACATTTTTAATGTAGAAGAATTTAGCTCACCTCCAACACATGAAGGGATGATAGCCATTCTGTACTTCGTAGAAATTCATTAATATGTGACATTCATCCAAATATCTATGAAAACTCATGTGGTTCTCATCTCAACTGCTTGCTAACATCAATCCTTTCAAACAACCAAAGTGAGTTAAAATCAAACCTTGCTCTTTATTGGTTGTTGTACGTACAATTTTTTATTACTCCTTTTATTTGTAGAATACATACAAGATAAGTTGGCAAAAAGGTTTCCTCAATTGAAAAGCTTTTTATTTTATTTTATTTTATTATTATTATTATTTAAATAGTTATTATTTATGTTTGTTAATGGCTCATACCATCACTGTGCGTCGAGCCTATTGCAAATCACCACGTGGCTATGGATGGTTGCGTTAAACGTACACCGACCCGACCCGATCATAAATAATGCCTCAGGTATCGATCAAAGGCCTCCTTGTCGAAACTTGACATAACAAAAGGTGAATCAGTGTTCGGGCATTCAGATACCGACTTGACCACTGTGGTGCCGTGTATGACCAGAGATGCATTGATGACCAAATAGGCATGATCAGACCCCTGTCAAGTCAATCACTCCACTCGTTTAATAAACAGCCTGGCAATTAAGATAGATCAGTTAATGTACTTCCCATCCAAAAGCAGGTGTCGCCTTAACCTTTGATTTCCGAGTGAGCAGGTTGGTGATGGAGAGAGATCATTTAATATGCCTCATATCCAAAGCCACATGTTGCTTTATCACACAACCCCTGTCAGAAAGCATGGTGATCAGAACAGGTCATTTAATGTAACCCAGTCCCACGAAGGAAGATAAATATCTTCCCCTTTAGATATCTATCTCTCATCTTCCCTCTATAAATACCATTCACCTACATCAGGACGAAGGTAATAAATATTCCACCTTGCAAACCCTACATACATTTTCTCCATCTCAAAGCTACATCGAGGGTGGTTCAATTGGAAAAAACACCAGTTCGCACCTATTCTAATAACTGTTCGAAGTGTGCAGGTCTCCTCCAGAAAACATTACGACCCGGAAACAAGGTATAGGCCCAGACCTTGATCCAGATTTAGGCTATACACTATACGAGAAAGATACACGGTTTACAATGTTGTTTTTTTTTTTTTGGTCGGTCGAATACAATGTTTGTTTGAATACTTAAAATGTATTGAATAACTAAAAATTATATATATATACTAAAACTGAGTTCAGAATCACTGTTCCTAAGCTGTTCATTAGGAACGGTGAATTTACTATTATATTATATATACTAAAACTGATCCGAAGTCACTGTCCTTAGACTGTTCATAGGCTGCAGCTTAGGAATAGTGAAGTGACGGTTTTGCCCCCGCTTAAGTGATGGTCTCAGTTTAGGAATAGTGATGAGCAGTGAATTAGCCGTTTTACCCTCCAGCCCTGTTCTCTTCTCATCGGGACTTCGTTGGAGTTGCTGAGAGAAGGAAAACCATTGATCAGCCCCACACCCTTCCCCTTCATCGCAGCGGCGCCCCCCCTTCTCTCTCTCTCTCTCTCTCTCTCTCTTCATTTCTCTCTCTCCGCCACCGCCACCGTCATCATCACGAGCACCGACTCTCTCCTACCATCTCCGATGGACGGTTCTGATGCCTCACCCGTTGGATCTCCCGATCGCGCCTCCTCTGAGATTCAACGACAGCCGTCCGACGATGACGTGATCAATCTTCTGGGACCGGCGGTCTCTCCGAGGATCTCAAACAAAAAATTATTAAGCAGGCAAGATCTCTCTATCTCTCTCTATTTGAGCATTTGGATAACGAACCCTAGGAGCTTAATATATGTTTGCATCTAAAAGGAAATATGATTTGGAGCTGATGTTCTGAGCTAATCGACCAGTCTCTCAGCTGGAAGGTAAAGATGGTTGCTTCAATATAAGATCATTCAAACAAAAAATCTGATTTTACACTAAAAAATATATAGAAACCTACTTACCGTCTGTTTGTTTGCTAAGAAAATGTCAGAAAAAAAAAATTTAATATTTTAAAACATTTTACTGTTGTTTTGTGGGTAGGAGTTCACTAATTATGCTTTTAAGAGCGTTTGAGGTCACCCACTGAATGACATTAGTACTTTTTTATTGAAATCACTTGGGTTTCTATGGAAACTCAAGGACATAAGGGCAAAAGTTAAGTCTTTGTTCTATAATTATGTTGGATTGAAAATTTGGTGCCTTTGTTCTTTCTTGCATGTGCTTGGAATTACAATGAAAATTTCCTTTCATTCTTTTTTTTGTTGTTGAAGGTCTGAGCATGAGGACAAAGGTGATTTTGCAATCTCACCAAAGCATTTCAAGTAAAAACCATATCCTCGAATTGCTCTTTTAGTGTGATGGTTTATCATCTAATTGGGTTCTATGTTTGAGCTTATGGATTGGTTCATGGTGGATTTGAATTGGCACTCAGAGTTGCTTGGGTGAAGTTGATGACTGTGTGCATTGCAGTACTACAACAACAAAATAGCGCAATTACATCTATCCATGGACTTTGAGATAGAAACAAGGTTTACATATTTTAATCTCCTCCACTGTATTTCAATTTCTTTCCCTTTTATTAATTTTGATTGTATTTCTCCCCTGTGATGGGATTGAACAGGCTTTTGAATTAGTAATGGGAGGTGACTGTTTGTGCTTGAACGAAGGCTTGCCATTGCCCTTGCTGCTGTTGTGGGACAGAGCCAGCGTATATGTACAGAAGTTACGGTATACATTGTTCTCTCTCCTTCTCTGTAATTTCAGTTTTTTTTTTCTTTAATAGAATTTCGTCAAATATTTTGGCTCTGGATTTTTTGTGTTGAAGAAATTTACAATAAAGGTGTTCTATGATGTTGTGTGTTCGTAAATATCTTTCGTAGAACAACACAGAATGTTGACTGACTTTGAAGGTGCTACAAGAAAAACAAAGTAGGGTTCTGCATTTGGTCTAGCAAAGAGGTTTGTCAATCGTTCTCTCGTCCTCAATTTTTTTTTCAATAAGTCGATTAAATCTCAGCCTTAAATTCACTGTTTTTTATTTCTGTAAAATTTAATGAGAATTTCTGTTACAGAATTGTGAATTATGCATTTTTTTTTTCATGTAAGGGTACTGAGATACTTGGGGGTTCTTTTTATTCTCAGTTCCACTGCATATTATAACTTAGATGGGTCTGCTTTAAGAAGGTTGGTTTTATTCTTGAATTATACCCATTTGGTTTTAGACGTAGTTTATTTAGTTAGATATATGGCTACTGGTGAAATGGATTAGCCAAATATTGCATATGTAATCTGCATACAAATTCCTAGCATTGTTGTAAACAGTCAGTTTAAGTGGAGGATTGTTGTATGAAATTTGGTAAACAAATATCTAGAAATTAGCTTAACAGTTTCTTAGGTTTCATTTAATTTGGTATTTGTTTTTGTGTGATATATTTCTCTTAGGGCGTGTCAAATGGTAAAGCTGCAAGTAAACCATCCATTACACGACATAATGCAATAGACTTATTCCAAAACATAAGTCTATTATTTTGATTGAGTGTTTCAGTGCTCATATTTGTCATTTTTAAACTCTAAATCCCTAATTGATGATAAGGCCTAATATTTTTAATTAGTTGAAATTTTATAATGAGTAATTGGATGAATGTTGATGATTTTGTTTGTGGATAATGATTATTTGATTGGATTAATATTGATGATTTTGTGTGTGGATAATGATTTATTGGATTAGGTGACTATATATGATTATTTGATTTGTTGGAATTTAGGGTTCATGATTTGTTGATTAAATTTTGTGATGGACTTCTTTTCCTCTCTCTGTTTGTTCATTTGACTTAATTAAATTTGTTTCTTAAAAAAACTGATTTTTTGATTAATTGATATGACTGTTTGGTTTGATTAATTCAAGTGTATGGCTGAAAAGTTTCGGAGCTGCATTTGGAGCCTCATTTATTTGGCTTGCGGGCTTGATTTACTTCCCCAGGTTTTCATTCTCTTCCCTCTCAATCTCTGATTTTAATCTATTGGTGTGGAAAAGCTCATATTCAAGTAATTTTTAAACTCTAAATCCCTAATTGATGATAATGCCTAATATTTTTAGTTAGTTGAAATTTTTATAATGAGTTATTAGTTGAATGTTGATGATTTTATTTGTGGATAATGCTTTATTGGATTGGATGAATATTGATGATTATAATGATTTGTTGGATTATATGACTATATATGATTTGTTGGAATTTAGGGTTTATGATTTATTTGATTAAATTGTGATAGACTTTTTTTTAAAACTTAATAATCTGTTTATCCATGATGTGTACATAACGTAGTAGCATATTTAAATTTCTTAAGGGGCGTTTTGAATCAAGTGCTTCCTTCTTTTCTTCAAGAAGACATCTATCTTGGTAAACTAAATTGAGTTTGAGCTTATGGGGTTAAATATTTTGCCATATTTTTGTTGCACTGTTTCTTTTCTTATTCTTATATGCAGGGATGATTTGTATCTTTTCTCTTTTCAGTTTCAAACAGATTTACAGTAGTTTTCTCTTGCCGAAATTTTGTGAAATATATGTATATGGAGCCTAGATTAAGAAATAGCGGTTATGCATTATGTAGCCTTTTTCATGAAATTCTGTATGTTTACTGCTTTGTGTTAGTTTCGCATTATTGTAATTCAATTTATGTTTATTAGATGGGATGATGGGTTTGTATGGTTTTAAATTTCTCAACTGGATCACTGAAACTCCCACTAAAATTAGCAGATTCTCAGTTTAGGTCACTTTTTTTTTTCCCCGACTTTTCTGCCGTGTCTTCTTGGAATGTAAATTCATACAATTGGTTTAAATTAAAAAAAAAAAACTTAAAAATCTTATGAATTGTTATTTGATATAGATTGACTATTTGTCAGAAACAAAGAAACAAACAAAGACAGATGGAGGCCTTCTTACATTAAAGAACTTCTGTTATTTATGGAATCCCTTTAAGTTTCTTCTCCTTCATTATTAGTGAATACATGTGTTTACATATTGCTATGATACTCTTTCTTTACTTAGGATCTGTGGATACTATGATATTTGTAAATTTTTTTTTGTTTCAATTGATTTGTTGTAGGAAAGTAATTAGGTTTCAACTTTAATTTTCTTTTTTCTTTCATCTACCTTTTCTCTTTGTTTTACTGCTTCCCTTCTTTTCTATCATGGTTGGTCTGGAAAAACATTGGTATTGCTTTTTCTGCATTAAGACTCCCATCTATTCTTTTTGCTGTTTTTTAATTTATAAAATGTTCCAATATCATTCCCAATGATTAAATTGGTGCATACCTCAATAGCAACCGCTATACTTCATTGAAGTGATTATTTTATAATAGAGAGGCAATGTCGAGAACAATGTATAAAAGCCACCTAAACTCATCAACACCATTTGATTTGATTCTATTAAAGCTCGGATATTTTGGCTTAATTCTCTTATACATTTTTAATAAATTGTCACAATTATTGTAAGTTTGTTATCAATTGATTAAGGTTATAGTTTTGTCCATCAGATTAATAGAATGCTTAATGTACCTAAGTTGTTGTGTTGTCCTTTTGGACTTTTTAATTTCATTTTGTGATAATAGTTATTGTCTTCACTTAAAATTTTCCATTTATCTATGCTAACACCTACCATTTTCCAAATTTGTACCAACAGAGTTAAAACTCCTGGAGAGAGGACAAGAAAGAACATAAGCCACCTTTACCGCAGAGCTAACAAGAGAAAGACCCCCTTCTAACAGACATCAATAATACCATTCTTCTTACTATCGTACACATTTCACACGGTTTTAAAATCCGCAGCATTGCGCAGGCACCATTGCTAGTATATACTAAAACTGAGTTCAGAATCACTGTTCCTAAGCTGTTCATTAGGAACAGTGAATTTACGGTTTTGCCCCCTACTTATATTCTTTGTTCTTTTTTGTCCTATTCAGAAGCACAGTAAAATGACCGTATTGCCCTTCGCTAATTTTTTTTACCTTCTTGCCCTTCCCCTTCGGTTATCTTCTGTTCCCAAATGTTCGTTCGCTCAGAGAACGCACCATTTCCAATCGAAAACTGTTCCTTCAATCTCTCAGCTACACCACCAAATCCCAAAAGACGTGCCTCCAAGCTCCTGGAAAATCCACCCAAAGTAGACATGCCTGTGAGGGCCATGGCTCCAGCCACAGCAAACCCAGTCATCACTCCCACAAACACAAACCCAGCAAAAAACAGCAGAGGGATGAAAGATCAACAGAAGCGGTGAGCTCAAAACCAGAAGCGTCACTGATGCCAAGAAGCTGAAACCCATCAAGAACACAAGCGACCCTCCAATTTCCAAGCCTCCCATGGCTGCCAAGACCACCTTGGTGTTTTGGGATTTCGTTTGGTCTTGATCTCATCAGTTTTTGATCATCTTCATCTAATCAGTTTTCGATCATCTCACCTCGCTTCGAACTCGCCGCCTCCTCCTTCCCCCATTCCAAAATCTCAATCCCGTGCGCTTTCAATCCTTGCTGCGAAATCGGGGCCAAGAACTGAGGTATGGTTTCTGAAACTCACTTTCTAAGTTTTTCGTTTTGACTGCATCCCTCACCTGCAGAATATTGAAAAATCATAACTGACATTGAACTTGAACCTGCACAATCACTTCAGAATTAGTTAAGTCATAGATCAAACCTCAATGACCCTATCCTCCCCACACGTGACAACACACATGAGCCTCCATCTGAAAACAAGAGGACAACCACAGCAATACTTAAGTCAATTTACCCTCATAGGAGTATATTTGCACGATGTGCTTAGAGTATGCTACACCTGCAGTAGAAACCTGATTGATTATAACCAGCTTAAGATTGATTTCCTATTTCTTGATAATACTTTGTTGTGATGAACTAGCAGGTGTCTACTTCGCAATATGCGAATAAAATTAAATAGACACTAAACAAACAAGGACACCTATGCTTACCTAAAAGTGTCCCGTCAGGGCTCCACATCATGCGGTTGATTGATGCTGTATAGTCACTGGCCAAAGATGAACTAGCAGGTATTTGTTTTTGTTTTCTAGGATGTTTGTTTTGTTTTAGTAGTGGACTAACGAAGTTCAAGCATCTCATATAAAAACACTGCACATAAAAACATATTTGGACAGTTTTGGGACTAGAAAATCATGAACTGCAATTTTTTTGATTTTTTCCGTTTTTTCGTGCTTGTTCTCCTCTTCTTTCTTAACCATGTCTCCTTTTGATGTTTTGTAGGTGGTGTGTTGCTGCTTTAGATAAAGCTGTTTGGTGGTTGTTTTTGGTTCTCTTAAGCTAGAGGTGCGTTTCTATTTTGAAATTCCAGCTGTAAATAAAGCCAAGTAATTCTTATGTAGTTTGAACCAATGACAAGCTGTTTTATGTGTGATCTGTGCTTAGATACATATTAATCTTTTTGACTTTAAACTTTTAGTTTATGGAAGATATGATGTGTTTGGAGGAGTTGTTGATAAGAGTGATAATAACATGATATTGCTTTTGATTATATATTAATGCCTTTTCGTGTGGCTTTTTGAAATGTTTTGTTCTTTTGAGGGACCTTTTTTAACATGAAAAAGGACATGGAGTTGTTATAAACTGCCTTTGGTTTCATTTGATTGATGTTTTGGGTTGATTTGCAGACATATATGTTTAGTACAAACTGCCTTTGGTTTTAAAACCCACAGCATTGCGCAGGCACCTTTTGCTAGTATGTCCATAAAAGCAAAGAGCCTCAAATAAAGTTACAACTAGGATTTAGGATTTAGCCGCTTCGAGTTTAAGGACACTAAGGACATATCACTTGAAGTTTTGAAGTTGTCAGCCGTGCCATTTGTCTGAAATAATCCTCCGAAGCGAACCATAGCATCATCTGAAGACCATCTCCTCCAAGTCGCCATCTCTTCCGAGGTATTCTTCCACATCCCTCGATACCCATTTGACTGCTTTTTCATATAATTTGTTTCTTGAAAGAGACTCTTTTCTTTAAAAAGATTATTTTTTTGCTTATTTGAATAATTTAGGGCTTCCCTCTTTTCTGTTGAAATCTGTATAAGGTTCTTGATCTGTATGCACTATTTCTTTTGTAAGTTGAGATCTGTATAGGTTCTTGATCTGTATGCGCTCTTTCTGTTTTATCTGTTTCTTGATTACAAAAATCCTCCACAAGCCAATTCGTCCTGTACCATCAGGAACATTTCACTCTGCATTGTTCATCCCCAAACATTACAAAACAAATATTTTTCTTGGAAATAGTCATTGATCTGTCTGTATCAAACGAGCATACGTTATCATCGATGAAAAGAAAGAAATTAAAGCTTGCAACATAGTCTAATGTCCATATAAATATTCCAACTTCAGGTATTCTTCAGGAAGTATAGTTTTCCATATTGTAGAAAATAGTTATGCTTATTATCAATCTACAATAAATATAATGATTGAGAACAAAGTCAGGCCATGGGAACCTTAAGACATCATCTAGGCAACCTTCAACATCCCAGCAGGTATATGACCCATTAATCAGATTATACTATAAACTCAACCAGTCATACCATAAAGACCACCAAAGCTCCCCATGAGCAAAATTTCATTTCTAATCTTTTATTTATTTATTTATTTTTTATCTCCATACTTCATGAGAAGCCCTTTAATCCTCTTCACACTGCCTTTCTGTAAAATTAAACTATTGAAAAGTGCTAATAGTCTGAAAAAAGATAAAACTCTACATGTTCTGACCTTGTTTTTTCATATGCTTTATAAGACTAAGAGATAGATAAGTTCAATAAGGACTAGTGCATTAACCTTTTTGCTTGTAGGCCTCCTTAGAAAGTTAGAGCTTCCAAAAGTACAAGAAGATAGTACAATATTACAGTCTTTTACGTATGCCTTATCATTCACATGTATGCCTTATCATTCACATCTAAATCCAATCCGAGCTTGAGAATCCTGTGGGTCCTTTGATAAATCCACAATGTAGAGTTTTATTTTTAGCACAGAAGGATTGCTCTCTTTCCTCAAGTGTCTGGTGTCCTCCAAATCTAGGTCTTAACACTGTTTTCTACGAACCGAAGAGGCAGCTAGGGCTCATGATCAGTTCTCATGTGTACTTTCATAGGTTGTGTAAATCAAGTCTGCATCATCTTCTATACATTGGAATCGCATGTGGTAATTATTCATAGGTGATGGTTATTTTTCCCAAGTGTTCGGTAGCAATCTCCCTCACAAAAGCTAATATTAGACCGGCTTCTTCCATCATTTCACCAAATCCAATCAATTGAACATGTTTAACGCTTGTCAAACACCATCCCACATTATATTTTGGGGATTCCAATTTCTTGCCCTTTCGAACATCTTCCCTATCTACCAATTCGAGATCCAATCTCTGTAAATTAGGAAGGTGTGCGAGCAAGTATGGCATGAACAACCAACCAGAAGAATTTGCCAAAAAAAGTGACTAAAAATTAAACTGCATCTTCATAAGCTACAGCTTGATAGAGGACAAGAAAGTGTACCTTGCTGTTGGAAGCCTCTATGAAGTTGAAATTGATGCCCCACAACTAGATGTTCTTGAAATAGAAGAATCGGTTTTTGTGAAGTTTAAGATTGGAAACTTCAAGCATCTCCGAGAAGCAAGGTTTCAAAGTGGCTTCTACGAAGCAAAGAGGCAACTAGGAGAAGTGGGAGAACTTCTCGTTCTTTTGCGAGAAATATTTTCTACGATTAACACAACATCAATAGAAACTAAATCATACCTTGAAAGCACCATCTCCGACAACCAAGCAGCTAGTAGATATTGACGTTGTGTTAATCGTAGAAAATATTTCTCGCAGAAGAATGATTAGTTCGCCCACTTCTCCTAGTTGCCTCTTTGCTTCGTAGAAGCCACTTTGAAGCCTTGCTTCTCGGAGATGCTTGAAGTTTCCAATCTTAAACTTCGCAAAAATCGATTCTTCAATTTCAAGAACATCTATTGTGGGGCATCGATTTCAACTTCATAGAGGCTTCCAGCAGCAAGGTACACTTCTTGTCCTCTATCAAGCTGTAGCTTATGAAGATGCAGTTTAATTTTTAGTCACTTTTTTTAGCAGATTTTTCTGGTTGGTTGTTCATGCCATACTTGCTCGCACACCTTCCTAATTTACAGAGATTGGATCTCGAATTGGTAGATAGGGAAGATGTTCGAAAGGGCAAGAAATTGGAATCCCCCAAAATATAATGTGGGATGGTGTTTGACAAGCGTTAAACGTGTTCGATTGATTGGATTTGGTGAAATGATGGAAGAAGATTGATTGGATTTGGTGAAATGATGGAAGAAGCCGGTCTAATATTAGCTTTTGTGAGGGAGACTGCTACCGAAGAACACTTTGGAAAAATAACCATTACCACATGCAATTCCAATGTATAGAAGATGATGCAGACTTGATTTACACGGCCTAAGAAAGTACACAAGAGAACTGATCATGAGGAAACACAAATCTATATTGACTGTACCAGTATTTTAGACAAATGGCACGGTTGACAACTCTCACATCATTGAGGTGGTACGGCCCGTTGGAGCATAATAAGAGTCTAAACCGCCCCTTTTCTAGGGATCAGGTTGAAGGTGCCTTGAATCAAATGTTCCCTACCAAATCGCCAGGAGTATATGGCATGCCTGCTTTGTTTTATTAGAAGTACTGGGATATAGTGGCTTTCTATGTAAATATTCTGAATGAGGGAGCCAATGTGAAGGAAGTGAACCAGACGCTCGACTCTCATCCCGAAGGTGCACAGGCCAGTGAAGGTTACTGAGTTTCGACCAATCAATTTATGCACAGTGCTATATAAAATTATATCTAAATCTTTGGTGAACAGATTGAATCCGATCATGCTTTTTATTATTTCTGAATATCGTAGTGCCTTTGTTCCTGGAAGGATTATCACTGATAAAATTATAGCGGCTTTTGAGAGTATCCATGCTATTAAACGGCGGGGTGGAAGTAAGCTGAAGAAGATGATCCTCAAGCTTGATATGTCAAAAGCGTATGACCGGGTAGAATGGGATTTTTTAGAAGCTATGTTCAGCAGATTGGGTTTTAATGCCAGATGGGTTAACATGATTATGGATTGTATTTCTACGGTTTCTTATTCAATTCAGGTGAATGGAGAAGCTACGGGTATGATTGTGCCAACAAGGGGTTTGCGCCAGGGAGATCCACTGCCCCCTTACTTGTTCCTAATTTGTGCTGAAGGTTTATTGGCGCTGCTGTCAAATGCCCTCAGATTGAAACGTATTAAGGGGTTTCTGTGGTGCAGGGAGCTCCCATTCTCTCCCATTTATTTTTTGCTGATGACAGTTTACTTTTCTATAATGTGCATTTATCTGAAGTGTCTAATTTGCTTCAGATGCTCAGTGTGTACAAACAGGCATCTGGTCAAATGATTAATTTCGACAAGTCCGCTGCCTGTTTTAGTCTCAAGACTGATCCTATCACAAAGCAACTAATCTCGGACATGCTTGGGGTTAGAATTGTGGTTTGCCATGAGAGATATCTGGGGCTACCTACACTTACCCAACGAAACAAAAATAAGATGTTCAGCCATGTTCATGACATGTGGCAGAAATTATCTACTTGGAATTCAAAATTGTTGTCAACAGCAGGTAAAGGGGTATTTATAAAAGCAGTGGGGCAAGCGCTACCTACTTATACAAAATTGTTGTCGCCTTACATTTGCTTTTTCAAGGGCAGAGTAAAGCCCAAAGGCGATTTACAAGAAAAGGTTATCACTTTTCAGCTTCAACTAACTCTCAGTTGACTCAAACAAAACGACTCTGATAAAAAAGGACAAAAGTAAACAATTTTTTGGTGAAATTCACAGGAAACTGGAGTGCAGTGGCAGATTTTGAAGCGATGGGAGGTGCCCTGGGAATGGCAAACAGTGTCCTTAACATCACTTGCTTGTGGACTGAGGTGGGTTCTTAGTATTTAATCTGCCAATGCTCATTTAATCATGTTTAATACTGGATTGATATTTCACAATTCAAAAGAATAAGATTAATTTTTTTTCCCAGGCAGTTTTATTTTGACAGGATTGGTAGAGACAGCAGCTGTACCGTATTTAGGACTTCGAGTTCAAGATTTGAGTATAGATGAAAAGGCAGAGATACTGTTTCTTGATCAAGGGTATGTATTATCACATTGTAATTCTACTTGTAATGCTGTGTGTTGGATTGAGAATTTTATGAGGGTCTAATGGGTTCAGTTATTGTTTTGCTAGTATTACAACTGCAGCTATACTTGCAGTTTTGTATACTGTTGCCAGCACTTTCCAACCGCTGCCTCAAGACGTTTATCGCTGTTGTACTGATTTTTCCAACTCCTTTTTTACTTTATAGTAAGACAACAAAGACACATACACACACACAGAGAGGTGAGAAAGGGTTCCTGTTATCCCATTTTCTTGTAGTTGTCTCAATGAGATAACACTTGTTGTAATTTATATATGGACTGCGATTGATGCACAATACTGAAGTAGGGATATTTGAATTTGGCTAGTAGGTCGTTGTAACAACATGCTTTGTTATTAAGTAGAGACAGACTTTTACCATATAGTTGCAGAATTTATATTTGGAATCTCATCATTGCCAGATTCTGGTTTGTTTAAGCCTATATCTAGACTGTGAAGATTTGAAGGACCCTTTCAGTCTACAGAAGGGGTGGCTTTTGTGGGCAGGGATTGGTCTTGCTGGTGCAATAGCTGCCATCGCAGTGACAGAGGCTGCTGCGTCCTTGTTCAGGGGGGAGAGCCCAGAGAACGAGTTCGTACCCTATGATTTCTCTCTCGTTATAAAGTGCAGCGGACACAAATTCTATGATTCTTCAGGATCAATTCCACCATGTAAGGAATCATATATGTGATTTTACTTGGTTTCAGAAGGACGCTCTAGTTAGCTTGCTTCCACTGATTGGATCTTCAAGTGTCAGGTACTTTACAGGGTCTTTTCATTTTTGTGCATGTTCTGGGAATTATAGTATTCATAGGCTTAGGTGTTGAAACTTTACAGCACTAAGACTTGAGGATTCAGCAAGTTGATTCAGCTGTTGTTAATCTTCATTGCAGCACTGCTTGCTTGTTGGGCATCACTGGGGTTTTGGCTCCAATTCTTGAGGAAACTGTATTTCGGGGGTTTTTTTTTATGGTCTCCATGACTGAGTGGTAATTTTCCATGTTTTCCCTTTTATAGGTTGCATAATATGCCTACAATGATTGATTATTTCTCTCTACATTGCTCTAAACATGCATGGTAGCTCCCCTAAACTTCCCTACAATTATTTCTGAAGTTTTCTCAATAATTTCTGTCCATAGATTTTGTTATCAATTTTCAGAAGTTTAAACTAGTGTGTTGGAAAGTAGAGGCTGGATTAACTAGTAATCTGCCATCCAGGCGATACTGTTTGGTTCACTCCTAAAATTGCTTTGCTTAATTAATTAGCCAGATTCACAAAATTCTACAAACAAGAGTGAAGCCTGAAGAAGTGTACAGGCTGAGAAATATAGGGTAGAAGAAACTGCTTTTGTGACACTTATGTAGTAAAAATTGCAGAATCATCCAAATATTTGATATAAGGTTTGTTGAGTTGGCTAAGGATGGGATTAAAATTCCTTGGTTTTAGCTAGTTTTAGTATAGTTAGTTATGTTATTGCTGTCAACTGTTCATTCTTGGGTATCTATCCCTGACAAGTTCTTTTTGCAGGGTACCTACACCAGTTGCTATTGGAATAGGTGCAGCTGTATTTGCACTTGCACATCTCACTCCGGGAGAGTTTCCACAGCTGTTTGTGCTAGGTAATGTGTTTACTTAAAAAATTTAAAAACAAAATTCTGCATCACCTTCAACAAACGTTAATGTGGTTTAGGTGTCCCCAAGCACAATCTATCTCATGTACTGTATGATCTATTTAGGCTCTGCTCTGGAATTGTCATATGCTCATACTTGCAACCTTTTAACCCCCATCACAATACATGCTCTCTGGAACTCAGGAGTGATATTGCTTCTGACCTTCCTTCAGGTAAACATGATGATTACCAAGTATTGAAGTTATGACCCTGTATAATCTTTCTCAACAATGATTTATTTTCAATGTGGATTACTAAAACCGATCCTGCTTCTTGTTTGTGTGACAGCTACAAGGGTACGTTGTTTGTGTGCTGCAGACAACCTGATAGGAGTAGGAGTTTCTTTTTCATTGATGATACAGTGCATTTTCTAAGGGGTCCATAAAAGTTACAAGCGTCTGTAAGGCCTGCAAGGATTACTTAAAAGTCGCCATAGTTTAGAATATTTTTTTTCTCTGGTTTTTTGTTTCTTGGTGGTGGTTACCCATATCCCAGTCATGAGTTTGTATTAGAGACCTTGAACTACTTTCGTCTCTAACAATGGAGACACAGAACGGAATGGGTGGGTGGGTCATTGATTTGTATATTGTGAATTGAAGACGATAGTGAAGGGTTCAATATTATCCTATTTTTTGTTTTTTGTTGCATTCTTGGACTCTCGACAATATAATACTAAACTTATGAACATTAGGGTTAGAATGGCTGAAAAGCATAAGCAGCCGAGTATCTTTTAATTGGCCTATGAATTGTTGACTAAGTTTCAACGAAGTACAACAAATTAAATAGATATTGCAGAGGCCTGGTTTCATATACACGTTTGAAATAAAGAACAAAAAAGTATATATAATTAATTCGTGGTGAAGTAAAATAACTCTAAAGAAATTATGCAATTATGACATTAATTTAAATATCCATTCTGTTTTATGATATGTGAGTTCAAACCTGAGACTTCTGATATCCAAGTTAAGGTCATTTCAAATTCAGTTTAAAACATGATCTTAATTCACATAGTAAGTGGACATTGTAATTATTAGATGAATAATAATTTATTATGAAGATTGGGCAGCCGAGTAATTGGTTTGAAGAGTGTGGTTGGTAAAATTCATGATCCTTTGGTCCTTGGAGTTGGCCCTTTTGCAATTTACATGGCAGAGAGAGTTATGAGTGAAATTGAAAAGGGGGGTGGGTTAATAATGTTCACATAGAAAGAGGTGAATTATGTATAGTATAGAATATAGATGCTTGGGGTTGAAGAGTTTGACCCTTTTTTTTATAAAACTTTGGTTGCACGCTTGGGGAAGCAAATTCTAGGTCAATCAACAGACAAAAAGGGTTCCAACCGAGGGTTAGATTTTGGGAGTTTCACTGACTTTTTAGTCCCAAAGTTTACCATTTGACTCTCAGTGAACCCTCCAACCATTAAAATACTTGCTATCCAACCCCTGGACATTGTTAGCAAAATCTCAAGTATAATAATAGTATGACAATTTGGACTTGAAGCTAATTATATCACATAAATAATTATGAAGAAGGTACTTTCATTGTTCTTGAAACCTATTACTTTGGTTTTGGTTTACCAAAAGCAATGAATTGAGGAATCCCACGCCCACACTTGGTTTTCCAAAGTCTACAAAATCAGAGAAATTTTAACTTACTTGCACATCTTAAATGACCAAAACACCCCATTGAATGAATAATTTACAGTAAACGAGTAGGGTTAAGTGTCAAATTCACTAATACCATGACTTATTTCCTTTTTCCCTTTCTTAATTATAAAGTTTTAGTGAAAGCTAAACAAACAAACTTTACTTTACAAGCAAAACAATAAAGCAGAGAGTCAAAACCTCCACAAACACCAGCACCGCACAGAAAATTAGAAAGGAAAAAGACTGAGAGGAACACGGGCGCACTGTTGTATAAACACCAGTAAATCACTGAGGACTAGCTTTTCCTACTTCAGCCTGAAACAATTATAATTAATTTGAAAGTTCCACTTAACATGAGTGTACACTGATTAATTAACTGATTAATTAATGTTTGAGAGAGTGTTATAACTTTTTAAGCCTCTGACTGAAAGATACATGTGTAATATTTGTGAAGTGTAACTTCTATTCAGAGCAAGTGGTCCATTAGCTAGATTTGGAGGGGATTTAACTTTAACCATATTGATTAGCCTGCAGATTATGAGTGATTATGACACTAAAATAATTACAACTGTTCAACCTGACAAAGTCAGTGGAATAGAAGCTCTGGGAATGGAATAGAAACGGGATTTTCGGATTCTGAGGACCTGATATCACTTATAATAATAATAATTATAAATTATAATAATGGGATCCTAATAAGTCCTCTCATAGAAACCCAATTCTAAAAATATTGTTTTTGAGAGCCTTTGGTGTTGGAAGTTGGTTCAGGTCCACGTTTCCAAAAACCAATTCAAACAACCTCATATTTAAATAAACACTAGTCCTTAGCTTGGAAACTTTGATTTGTCTTCATTTGCAATGGATAGACCAAAACTTCGATTATAAATATATAATATTTGAGAGAAATAATGAATCAAAAATGTGTTCATAATCCCTATACTATAAGCTGGTGACATATACAGGGGGTGGTTCCTTGAGATTCCACAACTTGGATTAATAAAACAAACCCTAAATTGGGTTCATTTAAGGGTCTTCTCTAGTGGAAAATCTATTTTCTTTTTCTTGACTTGAGCTTTAATTTTCTTGGTAGTTGTGATATTAATTTGATGGCTTTGATTTTAAGAGCTTCATTGTATTAATATCTATGTGAGTGTGTGCGAAGAAGTACACAAGTAGCCAACGCGATCCTCGCAAGACACACACTCATTTTAAGTCACCAGAAAAGGTGGCTGATCCTTCGGAGGCAGACCCCTCCTCAGGAAGCATATATTTTGCCTACAAATTAAGTCCAACCTCACCGCCAACTTAATTGGTTGCTTTCACTCCACCTCTTCACTTGTGTGCCTTCTTCTCCTTCTTCTTCTTCTTCTTCTTCTTCTTCTTCTTCTCTCTCTCTCTCTCTCTCTCTCTCTCTCTCTCTCTCTCTCTCTCTCTCTCTGTGTTTTTGTGTGTTCATGTTTTCTAGCTATATCTAGGGTTTGCTTGTTACTACAGTTTCAGGCTTTTCTTTCAGGTGTTATATGTATAAAAGAGCACTGTAATTGATATTAACATTAATTTATTCAGCTTCTGCTTGCTGAGTACAGCTCTTACTAAAAGTGATTAAAGTTTCATCTATATCTAGTAACTTTAAATAGTTTGGGGAAAGAGAGAAGAATACTAGTACGTTTAAGGTATGGATGAGAGAAGTGATATGAATATTATTGGAGGAGATAAAATGGATGAAGTGATGCTTCCGGGGTTTCGTTTTCATCCAACTGATGAGGAGCTTGTTGGGTTTTATCTCAAGAGGAAGATTCAGCAGCGCCCTCTCTCTATTGAGCTCATCAAGCAACTAGACATCTATAAATTTGATCCCTGGGATCTTCCAAGTAATTTTTTAAAATATAAATCTTGTTCATGCATGAGTACTGAAAAAGTTCAACTTCTAATTTATTTGGCAGCTTTTTCTCTCTTAAATATGTGTTGTTTATATACCTAAGTTCTGTATATTTAGGTTAGGGTTTCATTTCGTTTCTTTGTTTAGAATATCTAAGATTGTCTAATACCCATCTTCCTAGCTACCTAGCTTAATTTTGAACAGCTTAATTAGCTTTAAAAGCCGGCTGCTACAGATGTTAGAGTTTTTAATTAAATTTTTTGTTTGATATATATGTAGAGTTGGCAGCTTCCGGGGAGAAGGAGTGGTATTTCTACTGCCCAAGGGACAGAAAATACAGAAACAGCACAAGGCCGAACCGGGTAACTGGAGCCGGGTTCTGGAAAGCCACGGGAACCGACCGACCCATCTACTCATCCGAAGGTGCATGTAGCTCCAAGTGCATTGGGTTGAAGAAATCACTTGTTTTCTACAAAGGCAGAGCTGCCAAAGGGGTCAAAACCGACTGGATGATGCATGAGTTTCGCTTACCGTCTCTCACCGACTCACTCCAAACAAAGAGATCATCATCATTCATGGACAAAACCATTCCTGCAAATGTATGTAAAGAAAATTTATCTTTGTATATATCGCGAGTTTAGTTTGACAGTCAGATAACAATTCACATCACAGATTGCTTGATAAGAGAACTCAATATTTAATATTTATATAATGTATTATTGTTGACTAATAAAACTATATAATACTAATTGTTGCAGGACTCATGGGCAATATGCAGGATATTCAAGAAAACAAATTCAAGTCATGCTCATCAAAGAGCCCTTTCTCATCACTCTTGGGTGTCTGTCTTGCCTGAAACAAACACATATGATGATCATATGCTAGGCTCCAAAGCTGCACACAGTGCTGCTCATCATCATCACCAACATGAGTTTAGTTCAGAGAGAATGCCATTGACATCAAAAACCAATTCAACCACCAACTTCTGTGCTAACAACAACAATGACATACAAATCTCATCCACCACAAGTTCTATGTCCCCTTTAGATATTTACACTAGCTCCTACAAACCCATGAACCCATTGATGATGGGTTGCAACATCAAACTACCCTATCAGTACTTTCCCATTTCCAATTCCAATGGAGACTACTTTTCTAGCACCCCTAGCTTCACATTTTCATCATCACCTCTAGAAACTCCATCAGGACCGGTGGCTAAATGCGCCGTGGATGTGTCGTCTTTGTTGTTGAATATGTCGTCTTCGATGCTTGGAGATTATAATAGTAGCAACAGCATCAACAAGGCTTCTGCAGAGAGCACTAATTTTGAATTTAGTACCACCACTGGATCACAAGATCAATGTAATGGCGGCTTCTCATCCATGCCATTGCCACATCATCATGAGGTCGCGCAAGGTAATAATAACATGGGCAATGGTCATGACACTGTTGTTGGGTTGATCAAGAACAATGTTTCAAATGTGAACTCGAACTTGACAGAAGACGCAGATGATCAACAATGGGAGACGAATGTGAGATCCAATATTGGGTTTCCCTTGATGATGAGCAATAGTTTACCTTTGCCTTTGAATATAGGAGGAGGGGGAGGAGGAGATGCATGGAAGTCGAGTTTGACGTGGGAGTCTTCACCATGTCCAAGTGAAATGTCCACAACCAGATGCTATACTTGAAATTAGTTACATAAGAAACATTTTGTCAGTGTCTCAAAAACCATTTGTTTCTTAATTATAGCTTAACTTTTAGTTAGCTAGCTATAGCTCAGTTAATTAAGTTTCATCTCTAGTGGGATTCTTTTTGCTAATTAATTAAACTCCAAAGTCTGTATGATTAATTGAGGAAATAGAGTGTTGAGGATTTCGCATGTTAACTTGAGGTCCTTTCGTTCAAAATTGCAGATCATCAATGCGCACTCACAAACATATCATGATGCACGCATTCACAAACGTGCTTGTAACGAGAAAATTTCAAATTGATAAACTAATTAATTAAGTATGTATTCAGACTCGAGAGACCTAAAAACAATTCATCGACATGTTTTTTTCTTTCCTTTGTATCCAAAAAGGAAAAGCGGATAAATTGGTTATGCTTCATGCTCCGAGCATGCTAGGATTAGAAAGGAATGATCAACATTTAAAGACATAAGAGCGATGACATATTAAACTCACACACACACTATATGCATGCTAGGACTCGAAACCGGGATCTTTCTTTGAAAATCATTGCTCTAAATCACTACACTAGTAGGTCTTTTTGCTGATCAAAATAATTAACAACAAAGGTTTGGGGTCTTTTATTTTTATTTTCATGGTTATTTCTTTTGGGGAGAAAATAAATAAACTTGTACTTGTACTCTATTAGAGCTGGGCTCATGTCCAAAATTATTCATCGAAGTGGTCAGAGAATATGGAGAAGGAGATGTGATGCTAACATTGGCCCAATGGAATGGCGTTTCTGTTTTAAAGGGGTTTGATAAGTTGTTTAAGCCCAAAAAGTGTAAAAGGCCCAAGACATATAAAATCAAATGAAACATACAGATGATGAAGCAAATCCACGGAGCATGCATGAGATTCTTGTTCGTGTCTTTCTAATCCATTGACAAAATTAACAGCGTTGGCTTACTGAAGTAAGCGAAAGATATTAGATTGCTTCCATATGACATGATGCATGCCAATGCAATAAGACTGATTCATTGGTAGATATCTGATTTATTAGTGAATGAAAAACAGATCAAGTGGCTATAAACTTACTGAGTCATATTCTCAGGTCTTGCCATCAGTTTAGCCGAGTCGAGGATAATATGTAAACAAAGACTTTCCGGTAGTTGAAATTACGCGAAGGCTAGGAAATTGCATCTATGTAGACAGAATTCAGTTGGCTCACACTTTTAATAAGATCCAACTCGATATAAACCTCTCAGCACACTGCACATGTATGCACCAATTCACAGAGAGAGAGAGAGAGAGAGAGAGAGAGAGAGAGAGAGAGAGAGAGAGAGAGAGAGAGAGAGGAGAGAGGAGAATGGAGCACAAGCAATCTGAGGTTGTGCTCTTTGGGACATGGGCTAGTTCTTTCAGTGGTAGAGTCAAGATAGCCCTGAAACTTAAGGGCATCCAATATGAGTATGTTGAAGAAGATTTAGTAAACAAGAGCCAAATGCTGCTCAGCTACAATCCTGTCCACAAACAGGTACCTGTTCTTGTACACAGAGGCAAGCCAATCGCAGAATCACGCGTCATCCTCGAATACATTGATGAGAACTGGAGCAAAACCCCCAATCTGCTGCCCAAAGATCCATATGAAAGAGCCAAAATTCGCTTTTGGGCAAAATATTATGATGAGAAGGCAAGCAAGCAAGCTATTTTTTCTTGTCATTGTCGTACTTTAGTTGCTAACCACTAACAAAACAATCCTATTTCATTTTTATCAGATCATACCAGGAATATACAGTATTATAAGATCCACAGGGAAATATAGAGAGAAGGCCATCGAAGACTTGAGCGAATTGGTTAAGGTCTTTGAAGAAGGGATGAAGAGGGATTTTCAAGAGGATCCCCTCTTCTTCATTGATGGTTCCTTGAGCTTTCTGGGTATTGTGGTGAGCTCATATGCTTGCACCTATGAGGCTTTTCATGAGGCTGTCACTACCGTTCTTATACCCGAAAAGAACCCTGCATTCTTTTCATGGGTGCATGATCTCAAAGGCCATCCTCTGATAAAGGAGACTCTCCCACCTCATGACAAACTGGTCGCCAGGCTGAAGCATCTTCAAGCTTGATCTTTTAGTCCTCACAGGCATAAGAGAAAAGGCTTGATCTTTTAGTGATACGAATACATTGGCAGATTTTAAGATTTTTCTCTTCTTTTTTTTCATCCTATTGGAATTTGAATAATTGTGATCTTAGGTTACACTCGTCTAGGGTTGCTGTAGCGATAATAGTTAAAACTTGGCTGTGCTATTCTAAATCTACCTTAGATGATCTGGTAATACGTACGTTGCATTTTCATCCTCTACACATCAGAGCACTCAAACTAAAGAAAGTTCCAGTCTTGCAATGAAAAACAATCAACTACATGAAAGGTTTGGAAAAGATCCACACATAACTGGAGTCATAAATAAAGCTACTAAACGGGCATTACACAAACAATTGGAAAATGTATATGTTACCACTGAAATACAAAACAGGGAAAATCCACGGTAAGAATGGATTTCTGAACAAAATTAAGTACTTAACATCATAATTAAACCATCCACAACAAAATGTAAAAGTACAAACTGGAACTCAAATTACTTCCCATAGCCCACCACAAGCCAAAATCACTCTGGTAGCTACGTAACACTCACTCGATCTTGAAATCTAGCTCTTTGAGGCTTGCTTTTCCTTTGCCTTCTGAATCTTCAACACCTTTTTCACAATCTTTTGTTCTTCAATCAAAAAGGCCCTGATGATCCTGTAAACCAACAGAAAACGACTTGTCTAAACCCAATCCATGCAACATAACATTAGAATTGGAAAAGAAAAGGTCAAACTGGAATCCATATACAAACCTTTCCTTGACAGCAGCTCCAGACAATACGCCACCATAAGCACGGTTAACAGTCCTCCGATTCCTAGATAATCTAGACCTCTTATATTCAGCAGGTCTCAAGTGAGGGATCTACAAGCAAAGACAACAATGTATCACCCCTGAGAATGCGCTCATAAGCAATCATTACCCACATACAATGCTCCACGCAGAAATTGATTGCAACTAAGAACTCAAATGAATGGGTTAAGTGGAACTAGAACCATTCCATCCACACACAGAGACACACTACTGAACTGGCATGGTAGTACTTTAACAAATCAAATGAATCCGGATTAGTGCAACATTTTCAGATGCAAATTAGAAAACATTGGGCACCCACTAAACTACAATGGAGATGAAACTAGAATATAAAAACTATGAAGGCAACACAAACTGTAAAAACAACACAACATTTTTAACAGAAATAAGACATACCCCTTGAATCCTCTTGCCAGTGACAGGGCACTTGGGTCCACTCGCCCTCTTCTTAGTGGTCTGGTACACTAGCTTCCCTCCTAAACATCCAAAACAACCATCAGAAACAGCACAAACAATTGAATTAACACAAACAAAGCAGAGCCCACAAATCAAAACACCATCTTAATCCACCATTCATTTGCAGTTACACACAAATATGAGCCAGAAATGAAGCAAACAACATTTAGGGCTTACAAGTTACAAGCAAAAATATTTAAATTTACCGGGGGTTTTGACGATCCTGTGTTGGTTGGATTTGGTGGCGTAGCTGTGCCGGGTACGATATGTGAGACGCTGCACCATTTTTGCTTGATTTTCAGCTATCACTCAGTCTAGGGTTTTGTCGAAGAGGAGGCTTTATATGAATCATTATTAACTTACTGCTTAAGATCGGAGGGCCCTTATTAGATCTTTGCTAAACTGTCTCTGATCTGATGGACGATCCAGATTTTAATTTCCACGCATACGAGGCTGTCGAAGTGGGCCAAGTGGCTTGCGTGATTGTACCGATTTACGACGTCGTTTCTACAAACTTTGAGTTCAATTGGGCTGGGAGAGGCCCACTAAAATGATGCGGACGAGGTAACTTGCATCAATGATTATTTTCAGTCTCCATTTAAATTTAAATTTTATAAAACAGTGGTTGAATAAATAAATAAAATGACTTTGATAAAATAAAATAAAATGACATCAAAATGTGAAGCATGCGATGCAACCTTTTGTGGCATTTTCTTACAAAGCAACAACAAACCAAGACCGACTTTGTTTTCCCCCCTCTTAGCTTGAGCAATAAGCACGGACGAGACATGTAGGGCACAAAACAAAGTTAGCTTCACTTGCCTAGCTATAGCCTATATGTATATTCCAATGGAAAATAGGTGCTTTCGCGCTTCGTGGTGCGCATTTCTTCTTTCCGTATTAAACTAAATCTCTTGTTTAAAAGCATGTATGAAATGAAAGCTGAGTGAGGATCGAATAACACAACAAAAACAAAAAAAGTAATTCACCAAATCCTTCCAACCACACCCCCCCCCACCCCAAATGTCATCACCGCTCACCACTCACCTCCTGCCATGGCATCTTGGATTTTTCTGGTTGACTTTGCACCATTCATGTCCATCACGTTACGGAGACGGCAAAATAGTTTTACTAAATTGTACATCGGGTTGGTATAATTATACTTTATATGAATTTGACTAGCAATATCTGAAAAAAGAAAGTGAATGCAACACGATAACTTTCTAAGAGATATCAGTATTAGTATTGGTTTAGCTTTTTTTTCTTTTTTATTGTTGTCATCAATGTCTACCCATCTCATCTTACCTATAACAACATGCTAATTCTTCGATAATGACACCCACAGCCGGCCAAAACCATCCATTGAGTGAGGGGAATTGAATTCAAAACAAGAATGATAATTTTGCAAGTCTACTAATCTAGTTTAATTAGCGGCGATATTTGCTAAACAAATAGTTTTCGCTTTCCACCCGTAGGCTTCTTACTTGAAATCTTAAATATACATTTTATTACAAGTCTAGGGTCACATTCTCCTTCATCCTGCCCCCTCATAGTTATGAAAGCAGGCTAAAGACATGCCACCAATCCGCTAATTTTAAATTCATGACGCCCAATTGTTGACTCATTTGTTATCCAAAATTAGAAAATTTGTTGACTCATTTTTAAGTATTAAATTTAAACAGTATATTACAACAAATGATAAAAAAGACTTCACCATATTTTAATTATAATGGCCGGCTGATATATTGAGCATGCAATTGCTTCAACGGGTTTACTATTTTGTCTATTCATGAAGCCCACTAATAAGAGTACTGATAATGCAATTAAACAAATGGGTCCAGCCTAATTAAAAAGTACTTTGATTTATAGATAAGATCTCACGTTTCAACTCCATGACATCTTAGTTGTGTATGTAGGTGAAAAAAATTCCCGCCTATGTAGTATGTACTATCGCTTATTCTAAAAACAAAAATATGATGCAAAAAATAAATTCAGAATTTTAACATAAATTCCCAACAAAATTGTAATCTAGCATTTTGCAATTACATTTTTCTGATAAAATGGGATGGGTGAGTTTTGGCAAAGAGAGAATGAGTTTTTTAAGTAAGCATGGCTTCATAATGCACTACTTTCTAAATTTGCATTGCCCTAAACTGAAACTAATTTTTTCTTATCGTTTGGCACACAAAAAAAACTGAAACTAATTTAATTATGAATTAAAAATCTAGGTATAAAATGAAACTGATTCAATTTGAAATTAAAACCTAGACTGGAGCCATTATAGATACAAATAATATGAAGGTGATTAATGACTTTACAATTCAGTTGTCAAAAATATAATTTCATGGACATCAGTTACATTCGTAGGTTTATAGTATTATTTCTTAATCGTTCTAAAAAATATATATATTTCTTAATCACATATATTTGGAAAATTTTAATAATGATTACACATGTAATTTATTTATTTTTTTGACAAAACAATATTTTAACTTTTTTAATGTAAAGAGAAATGAATCATATATCAAGAGAATATTTTTGCTCATCACCACACTCATTACCACTAAATGTGTGTGATTTAATTTATATGCTATAAGAATCTCAAAAATTCAATTTATCAAAACGCAATTAGTTAACAATAACAGATACGTTGTCTTGATCAACCGGCATAACCCATTCGTAAGTCTGATTTGCTTTACACCCCTATAAACCTAGTAGGCTATAGCATTTTCCTTCACCCAAACCCTAAGGTGGACCGTTTAGTAGACCTCAAGTCTTACTTTGACTCTCCTCCCCTCTTCACTGGGGAAACGTGTCGGTCTTCCGAGTCCAACCTTTACGAAACACTCAAATGGAAACTCCTTTAACTGTTGGTGCTGCTTTCAGAAATCAAACCGACCCAGCAAAAATAACTTCCATTCCATTTGAATTTATTATTAGTATTTATTAGTACCTGTCATAATTATTCCACGTATCTTTCTCTCTTTCACTGCACAATTGACAAACAATAGAATTGAGCTCAATCTCCTCCAACAATCTCGCATATATTTGTCTCCCTCAAAAAATGTTGTCTTTCGAGTGTTCACTCCCTCCTCAAGTTTCGCTGTCTGCAAGTGGAGACTCCACTATCCCCGAATGAATTCCGATCCATGGAGAAAAATTCCAAGCGTCCTCCTTCTTCTCCCCTGACTTTGCTTACAACTGCCAAAAATTAAGAAAAAAACCCCGAGGTTGATTGAAATGATGGTTACCAACAAATTCCTCGTGCTCAAAACCCAATTCGACTTTATTGCACAACGTCTCCTAAGCAAGTCCTTGTACGGAAACATGGTTGGGGTCGTTGGTTCTATGTGGGTCTTGTGTTGCAGCTACTTGTTCTTTCTATTTGGGTTCATAAGCAGATATATACTCAGGTATGTTCAAGTCTGTGATTTCTCCGATGGAATCTAAAGTTTTTTCATTCTTTTGAGGTAGATAATGGTTGGTTTATTTCTTTTGCAGATTTCAGGCAGATGAACAGAGAAATGAAAACCGTGTTCCTTGTTTGCAACGGGATGATCAAGTGGGTTCAAAGGGGTCCTCGATTTCAGACATTGATGTATTTGGAGAAGAAGAGAAGTGCTTTCTGTATTCTGATAGCAGAAGTGAAGATAAAAACAGAGAAGAAGAAGAAACGGAGAATCTTGGTTTTGTGGAGACAGTTTCGGCTGCAAGCACCGATCTTTACGAGTTCAGGTCCGGCAAAGATATCAATTGCTACATGGAAGAACCAAAATCAACGAGCTTTGTTGTCCAAGAATTTTATGTGGGATGGAGCAATTCAAATGTATATGATTCTCAAATTCTTGATAAAGGAGCAGAGGCTGCTGATGAAGAAAAAGCAGAGGCAAAAACAGAGAATTTTGATGATCAAATAACAACAAAACCTGTTGGTGTTCAAGAAGAAACAGAGGATGTTGATGATCAAGAAGAAACAGAGGCTGTTGATGATCAAGAAGAAACAGAGGATGTTCATGATCAAGAAAAAACAGAGGAAACAACAGAGAATATTGCTGATATGGAAAAAACAGAGGACTCTGGTAGTTCTGTTTGCGTCGGAGAGGTTTTAGAGAAAACTGTCACTGGTCATAATTCTTCTGAGATAGTAGAGCACACTTTTGATAGTTTTAGTTTTGGGAAGCTTTTCGTTGCTGAGAGTGAGCTTTCCAGGACGGTTGAGTATCCAGAAAATACAAGTTTCGGGAAGCATGAGCCCTCAGATGATGTGGGTTCAATTACCTATGAGTTTCTGGTGGGCAGAAATATGAGTGAGGGATTGCAACCTCAAAGCCTTGTGGTCATTAAGGAAGATAATCAGAAGGTAAAAATGAATATGGAAGATTTCCAATTGCATGATTTCAGTAACCCATATGGGAAAAGAGTTGTTTTTTCAGATCAACAACAGGATAGTTCTGAATCTTCTGATGATGAATTTATTGAATTATCAGAACCCCAAATCCAAAGTTCTAGTGTCTTGGAAGAGGAAGTTGAGGACCAACATGAAGATGAGGAGACAAAGCCCAGAAATTGTACAGAACAATCTGCAGAAGAAATTGGCTCGCAGGAGGGAAAATCCGGATCGAATTCGAATGAAGAAAATGAGGATGAGTTGCCATGGGAGCATGAGGATATAATTGAACAGCTGAAAATGGAAATGAGAAATGTGAGAAACAGGGGGCTTCCCACAATTTTAGAAGAAGAAACTGAGTGCACAGAGATGGTGGAGAATCTAAAGTTAAAGCCGCTGAAGATTGATGAAAAGCTTGAATACAAAGATCAAATGGCGGAGCTTCAGAAGGTTTACAAGAGCTACGCAGAGAGAATGCGAAAGCTGGACATCTTGAACAACCAGACCATGCATGCAATCGGTAAGTTCAACATAAAACCTCCCTCTGTTTTAGTTTTGTCGTTCTGCATATTGAAACTGCATATGGCACATATCAAATATCAAATATCAATTTTCATGCTGGATAGTATATTTTGACCAAAAGTTGGTCTTCTGTCCAAAAGATTAATGAGTTTCTTCATCTGCTTAGGGCATTAGGTAGGGTAACAATTTCTGTATTTAGTTTTTCTTTAAAAGCTTCCAAAGTTAATGCTGTGAAGCAGCTTTTCTCTTTTTCTCATTTGTATAAAAAGCATTATCAATGGCTGGATATTATTTTCTTGTCCCATCTCTTTAAGATTTTTTTCCTTTTTTTTTTCCACGAAAAGATTCGTTTCAAGACTTTAGAATATGCTGGGCCTCCACCTAATATTATTTCCTTTTTACTTGTTCCCATCCTTTTCCACTAATAATGGGAATATAACACAACAAACGGCAAAGTATAATAAATTTATGATATTCATTTTCAATATCACCAACACAATTAAAGCTTCACCCAAATGTTGAGCATAGCTTTGACCCCAATGGTCACCGTCTATCCTCATTTAACGAGGATGTCACTATGACACTATCTCAAGTCTATCATGTATTGTCATGTTGGAAAGTTAAAACACATGACAATGAGTGATTGACTTGAGATAACGCCACGGTGGTATTTCCGATATAGGTAAGTTTCTCTCCTACCAAAGATGATACAAAGAACTTAAAATATAGACTGATGTACACTTATTTATAATGAATTACTTTTTGGTATTTGTGTTTATAATCTCCGATCATTTGCTTTGTATATGCAGGTTTTCTCCAACTGAAAGACAAAGTTTCTAAGTCAATAACGATCCAAAAATCTTCATCAATGCCAATTGTTAAGTCTCTTCTGTCACAGAACATGTGGAGATGCAAAACACAAAGACAACCCACAGCTCATGACCGAATTCCAAAATTTGTTGGGGACTTGCATAAGGACTTGGAATTGGTGTATGTTGGGCAGGTTTGCCTGTCTTGGGAAATCCTTCATTGGCAGTACGGAAAAGCCCAAGAATTGCATGCTCAAAGATATAATCACCAGTACAATCTAGTTGCCACTGAGTTTCAGCTGTTTCAAGTGCTCCTGCAAAGATTCATAGAGGATGATCCATTTCAAGGCCCTAGGGTCCAGCATTATGTCAAGAACCGATGCGTTCTTCGCAGCCTTCTTCAAGTTCCATCTATAAGAGGTAAAACCTAGGGTGTTACATCATTAGGGCAATATTCATTTTTTATAAATTTGAGCATTTGATATGTTATGTTGTCAAACTTTTAAACTAAACCGGACATGTCAGATTGTAGACATCTTTGTATGTTAATAGCGTTTTAGATGATCTAACATTTTGATATGTTAATTGTATTGCAGATGATAGAATGCATGATAAGAAGCATGGGGTAAGAGGGGAGGATGATTCGATAATTTTAAGTGGAATGCTAGTGAACATCATTGAAGAATCAATGCGTATATTTTGGAAATTTCTTCGTAAGGATGAAAGGAATGCGATTCTAAAGGGTCTTCAAGAAGCTCAGATTGACCACAAGGATCTAGAGCTTCTCATGGAAATTCGGAAAGATCTTCAAAAGGTTAGTTTAGTACAAATCATGATTGAGTATGATTTCTTTTGGATATAATTTGATAACCAACTTACCGTTTTTGTGTCATATTTGCAGAAGGAGAAAAAGCTCAAGGACATACTGAGAAGTGGGCATTGCGTGGTAAAGAAGTTTCAAAAGCAGCAAGAAGAGCGGCTTGAGCAAACTTTGTTGATTGCTCAAGTTGAATTGAGGTTGATTTCAAGAGTGCTAAACATGTCAAAATTAAAAACAGAACAGTTGGTATGGTGCCACGAAAAGCTAGACAAGATCACTTTTGTTCATAGGAAGGTTCACATGGAACCCTCATTTTTGCTTTTTCCATGTTGACTTGACTCTTGTACCATGTTAACATGTTTTTGACATAATTGTAACAACAAAATAGACAAAATAGCATTAATGGGTTAGGCTTGGTGGAAAGATTGTATAGTTATCGCACGGTCAAACAATTACTCAATAAAAAATTATTATAAGGGAGCAATAAAACTTTTTTTTATGTTACTTGTAGGACTTTTTTTATTAACATAGCTGATAATATACTAAATTCACACACACAACACGAATATTAGGACTTGAATTCAAGACCGTACTTGAAATAACAATTATTCTAAACCACTATACTATTAACACGTTATTCTTAAAATAGATAAATTTTGTTGCTACTTATGGCACCCCACCCTTCTAGTGGTGGGTTTTCCTCGAAATGCAATGTTGATTTGGGCCCAGAAAAATGAACTGGTTGCATTGTCCTGAAGAAGCCCAAACAGCCAACCCAAAGATGTGGCTTAAAAAACCCATTACTACTAATCACGCATAACCTCGACAGGAAATCAAAACCTGTCACCACTTGGGTTCGTTTAAAGATATTTTAAGCCCGAATATTTTCTTCACATATAAAAATGAAAAAGAAATTATTGGACATGTATTGCTGTTTGATGACATAGTTTACATAAGATAAGAGAGATGCCAAGGCACTTTGGCCATGTTGCCCAACAATAATTCACGCTGTAACAAATTCGTTCAAAAAAATCTAAGAAATCTAAGTTGTAATAAAGTAATGACAAAAAAAAAGAAGAATAAAGAACAAGTTGATCTTGACGCTTGTGCAGTACAAGGGCGGTGGATCAAATTGAATACAAACCAATTGATTAAAGTAAAGACTGGTTTAGTTTTGTTCCCAATTATCTTTTCAGAATCAGAGGTGTGTGTTGTTGATCATCGTCATCATCATCCCCATTTATATTTCAGCAGCGGCAAACCAAAGCGAAGAAAAAAGAGACAGATAAATGCTTGCCGCTCAAATCAACCAACCAAATAAGGAAACCTGGCCCTCCTTCAGGCTTCTGGGCACTGCCTTCCATCACCCAAAAATAAAAAAGCGTTTCTTTTTTTAATTATTATTTTGGTTTAAGCCAACCCCGCTACGCTTGCCTTAAAAGCCCCGGCAATCAAAACTAGCATTCTTAATTAGACAATTGCATGCACAAACAACATGACATCTTTCATGTGTGTCACTTCTGGGTTCTAAATCAAAATCCATGACTAATCATTCTGCTCGCTTAAGGATCGAATTTGTGGACGTGAGTTAGGTAAATTAGTCAGTTAACATTATAAACTCGTTCTTTAGGACTTGAGAACGATGGATGTAAATTCAATTGACTGAAATACTGAGAAGATGAACTTGTATTAATTTTGCTCTCCTCTGCATGACACCATTTAAGCACAGCTTTCACACACTTGAGTGCTGATAAAAAAAAACAAGGAAAAAAAAGAAGGTATTGGTGATGTCAGGACTCGGAAGCATTGATATTAAAGAGGCCAAAAGAAAAGTTTGATGGACAATATAAATTCTGTTTGGATTAGGATTTAAGTGATGCCAAAGGAAATATTACAATTGCTGGTCCCGATTCTATCTTGATTTTAAAGATCAGTCACGGGATAATATCACTCTCACTTTAATGGGGGGGGTGACTCAGTTCTAGATCTGGTTGTGACTTTCTTTGGCTTAATAACCACTAAAAGTTTATCTAATGCAGTAATGAAACTAGTTAAATTTGTATTTGGGTTAATTAAGTAGAGGTTTGCCCTAGTCAAGGTGGTACCAAAACCCATCACTGCTGTCTGTCTCTGCCATTATCTCTCCACCAAAGACGAAAGCTCACAAAGACTATTTCTTGGGTAAAAAGAATTGAATAATACTTCAGCACAAGTAGAAGTAACCTTTAAATGAATAAGGACAAGATAGCAGACGACTTATATTTAACCAATTCAATCCCAAATTTGAAAAAGCTAACCCATTTTGGACAAATAAATAAAGTATGGGAAGGCTTTAACTTTAAGTTAATGAATAAAATTAATAATAATTATAAAAAAAAACCCCCCACAAGAATTTTCCAAATGATGGCCCCATGCCACCCAAAAATAGAAATTTCCCCTTCATTCCCAAAGATTATTTGTTAAACCAGAGGAGAAAATGAGGCACCACTAATAATAAACATGTCTGCAAAAGAAAGCAACTTCATTTTGCATTAAGAATTCAGGAAATATATTAAGAACTTTCTCCCTAATCACTATCATCAGTTCCACACTTCTCTTCCTCACCAAAACGGTAGTCAGTAGCCATTAATTAATGAACAAGCTATATCTAACCTAACGAGAAATGGTAAAAACATTAAAATCACTAAGCTTGTATCTTTCTCTCTCTCTAGATCTTTCTGAGTTGTTCACGATGAAGAAGACGACCCATTATTGGAAAGATGAAAACTTGCTCTGGTACCTCCATTTTGGGGTGTGGCATTGACATTGTAGCTGGTGGTTTGAGCATTAACAATGGAGTCGAAGCCAACTCTGCCACAACCCTCATCATCTCCATTACTGGTCTCGTATTTGACATTGCTAATAATCATCCGCTCACCGCCATCACCTGATCTCTCTGATCTCTTCTTCAGACCGTGCTTGTTATTGTGCATCCAAACCTTGAACACCCCTCTACGGACCCCAACCTCATTGCAGAAGTCCTCCACCAACCTCTCGTCACTCCTTTGCATTCTCCAACCCACTTTCTCAGCAAACAAATTCATCTTTTCCTTCTGTTCCTGGCTGAACTTGGTCCTGGATCTCTTTTTCTCATTAGGGTACTTCTCAGCTTTCATAGTCGTTGGGTGGAGACCGTGGTGGTGCCCATCGGACGGCCCAGAAACGCCGTTGCTGAGAGCCAGCAACATTTGGGGTGGGGAAGCAAAATAGGAGGGTGGCAAGTGTGAGACGGGAGGCGGAGACTGTGGGCTCAAAGTTGGGCCTTGGCTCGAAACGGGGCTTTGGGTTGGGCTTGGGCTGGAGCTGTGGTGGTGGTGATGAGTTGGTGGCGCTGGCAGCAAGAGGCGGTGGTGGCTGAGAACAGTTTTGGGTCGGTGCTGGTCACGGCGGTGGAAGTTCCGGTGGCAGCCACAAGCGGCGCATTTTAGCGAGGTGGGGTCCATGGGGTTGGAAGAGGGGCTGGGCATGAACTCACCACACCCATCTAGAGCATGGCCACCCAAGCTAGCTGCATGGTTCTTGAGGCACTCTTTGTAGGCAACCGCCATTGTTGGTGGCGGTTGCGGTTGCGGCGGCGGGATTGTGGGATGGTGAGGCTTGAGAGAGCCGTTGGGGAAAGATAAGGACCTGTTTGAAATGGATTTGGGTTCTGATGGTGATGGGGGCTCAGTGTCCGTGTCTGGGGTTTTGATGGTGGTGGCTGTGGGTGTGAGGTGATTAGCGCTGGTAAAGTCCATGACTTTTAGGCATATGAATATGAAAATGAAAGAAGGGTGTATTTGGTATTAAATTAGGGTTTTGTTTAGATGAAGAAGAAAAGAAAACCCTTTTGGTTTTTCTGTGTAAAAGAATGGAAGAAGGCTCAAAGGTGAAAGGTTTTTAAGGGAATGGGGGTTAAGGGGAGATGGGCGATGAAGCTGATTGGGGTGATGAAGGTCGTAATGAGAAGTGATGACAAATATATAGATGGGGTTTTGTGGGGACAGAGAGATATGGATTCAATACAAACTATTAGTACTATACCTAATAGCTTCCAAAACCTCTTTTAGCCCCGTAAAAACAAAGACCAATATAATTAAGCACCCTCTGAGCCTCTCTGTCTGAGCCTCTGAGTCTCTGAGCTCACACAAAACTCAAAAATAATTGAAAAAAAAGAAAAAAACTCTGTGTCATTTCTTTACGGAGGAAGGAGTTTAATCTGAGGTTACGTATGTCAGTCTGTGGCTTCATCTGTTCGTTGAGTGCAATAAATTAGGCTTGACATACTTTTCTTCTCTTTTTTTCTTTATGAATTTGGTCTGAAAATAAATAAATGATATTCGTTGAAGTCAGCGATTTAAGTTTTTAAAAATTTGGACACCTGCAACCCAATCCAACCCAATCCGAAACGTATACGTGTCTTTTGTATCTGTTTTTGCGCATAGGATTCGTAGTACAAGAGTACATATATTTTCAGCGCAGCAGCAGCAGCAGCAGCTCTGCCCTCTGCCTTGCCTTGCCATTTTCCCAAACCAAATTTTGAATCTCTTTTTTCTTCTTTTCTTTTGGGTCTAAATCAAATTTGAATGATTAATTAAGCATTATGAAGATTTTAGAAACAACAGCAGAAGAAGAAGAAGAAGAAGAAGGAGGGCCTTGAATTAATTAAGTTTGAAAGCAGGGATGGCCAATTTGTCAACTTAACTTATTACTCCATCCATCCATCCATCAATCAAAAACAATTGTGATGGTGATTATGATGATGGTAAATTGGCACCACATGCTTTGTTAACTTAATCTTGCAGAAACCAATCCCTCCTCTGCTTAATTACCAAGTAAAACATGTCTTTAATTACCACATAAATTAAAAAAGATTGGATTATTGGGTTGATTGACCAGAAAAGTTTGATTAAAGGGTGCAAATGCATGTCGGTTTTTCTGGCCCATCTGTGATTATCTTTCTTAAGCATCCACGTGTTGCAATAAAGCACACTGTACGTCGAGCATGTAATGCGGCCACACGCCATGTTTGAATCAATCGATTACTCACTATTTTGTACAGTCTTATTTTTCATCTTAATCATGCTTTCAGAATTTAGATTAGATGTTAGTCATATCTTTAAACAAAATAAATGAATAAATAAATACAAAAACATCACACCGTCGGATCGGAGTAATCTCAAATTGGTTTCTGATGGGATGGTTTTTTGTCTTTTATGTTTATAATCCTCAATTATGCTTCTGTTAGAATCCAAGAAAACATGAAATTAGAGTCACATTACAAGAAGAGGAGAACAAATATAAAGCGATATAACAATAAAACGGGAATTTAGAAGTTTTTCTCGCCACACAGCATATGGATTTCAAAATTCGTCCCAGCTTTCATAAGGGCAGTTGTTATATTACTTTATCTTTAAGCTGCGACTATGAAATAATAAATAGCAAGACCTGGAATTTTGGTGATTATTGATTTGATTTGCACTACTAGAAAAAGAAACCTAGCTAAGCAAAGCTAGGCCATAGCCAGTAGGAATTGTGGGAGTCAAAAACCTCTTAATGGTTGAAACAATGTTCTGACAAATATGTCATTTTTCAACAGCACGCGCAATGAACAAATTGACACAAAATGACACTATATTTTAACAGGCTAAGGCTGCACAGTGGGATAATCACAGCCCACTTATCACCCAATTGGGTCTCTATGGTATACAATTGGTTTTGAGTGCTTCGGTGACTAGCGTAAGTTATGCAGTGAAACAACTTAACATCAACAAAGCTTCATTATGTGGATAAGTAAGGAAATGCAGTAAACCAAAATATACAAAGTCCTAAACACAGGATCGTATACAAGCTATATCACGTGTCCGTATTCCAGTATTGTTTTATAATTTTTGTTTGATGGGATAGGAGCTTCACAGAGGGGAGTAATTAATGAACAGAACCAGATTCCAGAAGGGTCCACCGCCATTACGGGCATGTGTGGGCCAGACATAAAATGGACCATGGAATTTTTATCCTTGCTGAGGAGCAGAGGAGCAGAGGAGATATTATCACACAAGGGTTTACTGGAAATTATATTTATGGGTGGATCAGCACCCACCAAAAGCATTTATGTTCTTTCATGCAAAAATATTACATGAGAGAAGATAAAGACCAAAAAATGGGAAACAAAAATATCTTCCACATACATAGCCCCAAAGCCCCAACTGGGTAATATGGATAAGCATTATCCTGTATAATCAGAGATAATGGAATATTTGCATGTAGTTAACCAATCACTAAATCCCCTTTTTATATTCAAGCTTCCTCTAATTATTAATTTGTTCTTGACCCCAAATCATGAAACAGCAAATAATTCAGTTCTTGCTTCCAAAACATCATGGGAAGGAAAGGAAGGGAACGAAGATTCATTTCTGAGTAGAGGTTGTGTCCAAAGTTGAAGTCTAATTCATCCATTTAAAGCAACCGTTGGGTAGTTGATAACCTTGTTATCTTGATGCTAAACCAGCCATGACCATAAATTAATTATCTCTAAATTAAAATGAGTTAAGGATAATCTTACTAGCTCGGAATGCTTGAAGCAAATTGTTCTAATTCTAAATGATTGTGGTAAAAGCAGAAGAGGTTTTAAAAAGCTTGAAAATGGATGTTTTATTAATCAGAACAAAAGTTGCAGCATGTTGTGTGTGGATTGCGGCGTTAGTGGCGTAGCACCTAATTAACCTGTTGATGTTGCTTCCTCTCATCATCTTATTAGTAGAGAAAATTCAATGAAACCAGTGAAACACTGTTAGCTTTTAAGTTAATCTTCCTATAATTTATATATAATTAGAGCAGCAAGTGCAAGGGTAGCATCCAGTGCGGTGACATTTTCAGAAACCCATGTTTAGGGGCCGTGGGCTGACTTTTTCAAGCAAGGAGAGATTGAAGAGGAATTTGGTGGGCCCGATTTGGCCGGCCCATTGGGTTGCAGCAGGGTGTTGTGAGTGAAGGATGTATGGATTTCTTGCTTGGTAGGTAAAATGCAGCACATAGGTTTCTTGCTTGTTCAGAGTGCAAAGAGACTTGAAATTGAAGGGTTTGCCCTTTTCTTCCCTATTGATATAGCCACTCTACAAAAATCATCCAACTCAGCCACATAGATTCTCTTCCATTTTGTCCGGCAAGAGATGAATGGCGATCGGCTTTACGCGTTGGGTGGGTGGTTCCATATCTTTTGAAATTTCTTGACAACCTTGACAAATATTTCTGGTGAAGAAAATTGTAATTTGTAGGACAGGGAGGTTTTCATATTGCTACATTTTTATATTTCTCTGCTTGATTCACACATGGTTGCTTGCTTAGAAATATCCTTGGCAAATTCCCAATTGAATGACAAAGCCATTACAGTCTAAACCTCAAGCTCTCTTTGTAAAACAGACATATAAAAAAGAAATGGCTCTGTTCTTTTTTTCTGATTGGGATTAAGCTTCCCGTCCCTATCAACACCAAAAGAAGAGAAGACCACCACCAGCCAAGAAAAAAGTGAAAATACTAATCAAGGTATAAAATAAAAGCTCATTACATTTGAAAGACATTGTAAGAGCTGCAGGGTTACAAAAGAATTTCACTATCATCTGCAACAAAACTCTTTAACACTGATGATGCAAACAGAAACAGAACACTGCTCTTCAAAAGACAAAAAAATTAAAAAACAACTATATTTGTTTCTTTCATTTCGGAGGAACCACCGTCGTCTGTACTGTTCTCTCATTGGTTTATGATCTTGGCTCCAAAGACAGAGACGAGGTTGGCTCCACTGTCACTGAAAGCCTTCAATGACTTGCTCTGTTACTTGGCTATGCACATGTCTCTCTATTATATAAAAACTCTACTGCAAGATAGGAAAAAAGACCAACCAACCAAATGAAGTTTGAAACTTTTGAATTGAAGCAATTCACCGCTTCGTGGTTGTTCTGCATTGCTTGAATCAATTTTGTGTTTAAAATGCCAGCTTCATCCTTTAAGACCTATTGTGGATAGGATCCGATCCTCTTCGCACTCTTCTTTTGCTCGATTGATTTGGATCAAAGTTGCTGTTTGTGTTTGTTGAATTCTTCTTCTCTGTGCTCATTTCCTCCATGGTGGCAGCCTTGAGAGTACGTTGATGCCGCGGAAAAATTCCATGATATTGATCTTGGTTCTCTCTGAGGGCTAGGCCTATACTTGTGAGGGCAGAGACTTCATCTGGTTGAACTACTAAGAACAACCCAATACAGAAAAGAAGAACAAACACACCATGAGAACTGAAAACCATGGTATGGTTTAAAAACTTCTATAGAAACAAACAAGAAGAAGAGGAAAGTAGTAGAAAACTAGATATCTTGTTTTTGTTTGAGTGTTAAGACCAGTTTGTGAACCTTGTGTTCTTATGATCCATTCCTGTAGATATAACAAGGGTATTTATGTGTGTTGGTTTTGGGAGGGGCTTTAAAGTGTAAAGCATGGAGGGACCCAAAATACCAAGAGGAATTTTAGATTCACCCAAACCATAAGTCTGCAACCTAAGCAAATTAAGGCTGTTATATGGAAGAATCTGACATGGATGAATAAAGGGTATTTGAACAATACCCTTGAGAAGCCAAGTATCTCTTATCATTTGCCCTGCTTTTGTCGACTAAGGAAAAAAGGCCAATCCAGTCTCTCCTGGTCTCTTAGCCACAAGCCACGTCACTATACAGTGCTGATGTGTAAAATGCAAAATATACTTTATTTATTCAAGTTTTCAAAAGATCCAGAATTCCTGGTCAGATTGTGTTCACTGCTCTCAGCTCAAGTAGAATAGATGGCATCAAGTTGTAACTTTTGGGGCAGACAGATGATGGGTTTTCATGGAATATCAGGTTAAAGAGTTTTTAAGTATTGGGATAAAACAGTTAGATTAAGGTCTTAATCTGAGATTTGTATGGGGTTTTTAAGTAAAATGCATTTCCTTTCCTGCTAAGAAAAGGAGGTTTTTGTTTTTCTGATACGAATATATGACTGGGCAGACACAAGTGCTGCTGGGCCACCAAGAAGTAGCAGATGCTACAGTGGCAGTGTCAAGCAAGCCATGCATATAAAGAATAGATAGGAGAAGATTAATGGGGAATAGAGCAGCAAGCAGCCCTCCAAAAGAAACAAACACTTGCTTTATGCCCATTCTAAGATCTCCTCTTCCCCACTTTAGACTTCCAAGCTCTCTTCCCAATGCAACCAAAAACAACAATGCTCTACTTGGTTTCTTGTGCTAAATGTGTTTTCTTTATAACACTTTTTCGTTTATTAATGGATGTAGAGACCCCTTTTTCTTTTATAAGTATTATTTAATGAGTGATTTTTATAACAGTAATATATATCCATGTAAATGTATGTATCACATGCAACTTGGAACATTCTAAAGCATAAATTCCTGTGCTTTATGAAATGTGGGTGACATGTTGCCTTAAGATGAATGGCGACTGGTCAATAAAATTTCAGCTTGAATGTTTGTTAATCATGTTCTGATTCGCTGCTTTTTATCCACCAATTAAAGTAAAAAGAGCTAACTGAGTTGTAGCTTTCTGGTCGATTTTTCCTCTCCACAAGGTTTAAAACTTCCTTTGGGAGAAGGTTTAAAACTTCCTTTGGGAGGAGGTTTCAGAAGGTACATGAGAATTATTTCTTGTCTACTTGATGCACATTGCACATCAACCTGTAATATTCTTGGCCCCAAGAAACAGAAACATGGTATCTTCCTCTTCTTGGTTACATGTTGTGATGTTTAGCAGAACTTACCAATTCGAACACCAACCAAAATCATATTAATTAGGGACTTTACTTCTTGTTGGGGCGGCTGTTGTTGCCTCTGCCACTGCAGATGTCTTAACCAGATTCTTCAATCTGCACAATTTATTTTCTAATGTCATGACACCAAGATCCTTGAAATCTGATTAGTCATTTATATATTGCTAAGGCTAAGCCAATGAGATTCTTGGATAAAATTTGATCCCGAAACATGTGGGGTCTCATAGAATTTGTGTAGTATACATTTAGCTTATTCGAGAACTGTGTTAACAGAAACTATTTGTAACTTGGGAGAAAAACTTCTATATGATAAGAATAGCACTGTTTTACTATACTTAATTAATCACATTCCGTCACGCATGCATATAACATCTTGAATCCAAAATCCGAAGAGTGGCTTCAATTCAATTGCTGGTTCAAACCCTTTTGCCAAATTAGGAAACAGATAAATGGTGGAAGTGTGGCCTTTTGCTTATTTGGATTGTGGTACGGGTACGTACCACATTGCTAAGGCAAATCCGCTAAAGTTTGCAAACCCATCATTCTTCTTGCTAATCTGGTGGATCCCATCCTAGCAGTTCAAGGGTAATAATAATTGAAAGTAAAAAAAATATTAAAAAAACTAAAGAGTTAATATTTATTTCATGCAAGCGTTTTATAGATTCTCGAGGTTGGTCTTAAAGTTGTGGCTTTCTTCTGAACATGTTTAAAACTGAAGAGCAAGCCACCAAAGCAACGAGTACCAAAGCAAGTTAAAGAAGATAAAGCAAAAACTCAATAGTATTTAACTACTTATTGCACACCACAGAGCATAACCAACTCTTTTTTGCACAACAATTCATTCTCCTTCTCCTTCTTTCTTCTCTTTTCCTGTTTTTATTTCCTTGTCTTTCAAATTTTACTTGCGTGTTTGATGTTATTGGACATGCTTTATGCCAGTAGAGTATATCTCAGTTAGTTGGGCTCTTCCACATCCACTCAACCAATCACTTGTACCCAAAAAAAAAACTTTATCTTCAAATTATATTATTTTCTTCATCTTGTATTTGATTTAATGTGGCGATGAAATGTTAGAATTTGGGCTAATTATTCATGTAATGAGTAGGGACATCATAGATTTTGCTTGATAAACCCTATCTTTAGGATAAAAGTATAAACAAAAAAACAAAGCGGGAAGGTAACTACAAACAGAATGTCCCTATAAAATTATATGCTAAAGAGAGATGCTTTCCTTTATGTACTTTTACGATCGTTCTTCCTGGATCTTAATCATACCAAACAGTCTGAGAGAATATATGCTTGCCTTCTTTTATCAACAAATCCATTCCTCCATCCTTGTCCAAGCCACTGCACAATCATCATCTTATATATTATAACGAATCCAATGGGGTCTACTAATTAAAAACGTTACCACCTTGAACATGATCCAGAAGGCTAGCTACAATCCATGTATGCTCTTTCATCACCATGAAAACGCTTAATAGTAACTTGTTCTTGATTTGGAAATAAATTTCCATGTAAATTCATCTCACTCTATGGCTGAATGGTTTAAGCGCTCAACTCATAATTGGCAAATTTGTAGGCTCAATTCCTACTGGTTTAATACGATGAATGCAAAAACGTCCCTGAGGTTCACAAAACTATCAAATTGCGTTAGTTTAGTTTAGTTTATTTTTTGTTTTTTATGTCATTCGTGGTTCTTAAGGTTGGTAAGCGTGCTCACAAATAGTCTCTACCGTGAGTTTTCGTTAAAAACTCCATTAATTTGTTGACGTGGCACTTATGTGGAGTCCACATATCTAAAAATATAATACTAGGTGGATTAAAATTTTTTTTTAAAAAATCGTTTAAAATTTTTAAAGACATTCACTTAACACTTTTAACTCCAACTTATCTACGGGAACTCAAAAAACTTGGTAATTTAAGTTGTTACACTTGCAAAACACCACGCATACGCATGCACCACCATCGAATTGTATACAATGTGAATGAAGAGAGCTAGGTTAATGTACTTCCGAGAAAGGAGGAATTTATATACAAATTAGGGGCCCTCACAATTTAAACGCTAAGGCGGTTGCCTTGCCCGCATGTGCTCAGGGCCTCCCTTGCTGGCTGGGGTGGGATGGTCACAGTCGTTGGGTGGGGGGGGGGGGGGGGGGGGGAAAAGGGG